>NC_031773.1:17248993-17259862 GCF_001522545.3 Parus major
GACCGGCCGGGCCCGAGCACGAAGCCGCCGCGCGTCCCTGGTAGAACGTTCGAACGGCCCAGCGCGGGGGCAAGGGAACGGACGGAGGCGGGACGCGGCTCGTTACAAAACCGAGGCTCAAAAGTTGAAGCGAGTGGTATTTATTATCTCTTTCGGGGGGAAGTCCAAGCTCAAGATTCCTTATGTAGAAAATACGCTTGAAAGTCAGCTCTTTCGTGGTCTCTGGGTCAAGCTGCTGCTAGTAGATTAACAGATAATAGACTCACATTTTGACAGAGAAAAAGAAGGTTATTTCTGGCTCCCCCTGCGAAGGACACTCTTTGTTAGGTATTATTTTTAGACAGCCATTACAGCCATATTCGAGAACTGGAGGATTTTACTGCAATACATTTCTGCAAGGCAGCTGCACCCACATCCTTAAAAAACGTTTAGCTGGGCAAGCCTAACACAAACACTTGCCTATGCCAATCATAAAGAACAAGTCCTGCATATAATAAAAAGTAACTGTTTGAGAGTAGGTATGATTCTCTTTACTCATCAGTATTTAGCATCCACTCAGCTAAATTGCTGCAAAACAACTTACCAATTCATTTTTATGTTTTCTCTATCAGTAAGATGTTTCCTTGCCTCAAAAACCAGTTGGTCCTACAATAAATATATGACATGGGAATAAGAAATACATACACCTGTTATTACTTGGAGAAAGTTAATTAAGGTCCAGAGAGTTTATGCAACTAGGCTATGGAAATCTTGTAGAATAGGAAAAATACTTTCCAAATTCTTTTTTCCTTATCAGAGACCATTTAGTGCACTGATCTCAGAACAAAACACAACCTATTAAAGCAGGTAACACTTGTGCAGTTTGCTCACTGTAGGAACAGATCCTTAGCCTCAGACAAAGTACCTTCAACTTCCAATATAAGAGTATGAGCTATGGAGGCCATCTGATCATTTGTGTACTTGCTGTGAGGAACTACACTCCAGCTAAATTTTTTTAGTGATCCTGCCATCAGTCTCAGAAGTCTTAAAACATGCTGATGTAAGTTAGTGTTGCACTGGAATTCAACCTGTGATAGAAAGGTATTAAAGAGGGAACATCATACCATATCATGTACATTACTGTGCAAAGTAAAAAAATGAATGGAAATAATGTTATCAAAAACCTAATAATATTATTATATGGAAATATGTTGGTTTATCTTTTAAGGGATAATTCACACGTGTATCTGCTGTGCAGCTGTACAAACATGTTTTAAGTGGAGACAGATTTTCCACAGAAACCTTGATGGTGTCCACATTCTAATGTGTCTGACAAACAGCGAGTCTGGCATTTTTCCAGTTTCTTTTTTCTGCCAGGTGGATTACAGCATTCCATAGTCCCTGGATATCCCTTTGATAATGTGGTATTCCTTATTGGTATTTGCACCATTTGACTGCTTTTCAGTAATTTAAACTCATGCTTCTAGATTCTCCCAATTATTCTCATTAAGAAGGTGGTATGTGGAGTTTTCACTCTGGACCATCCAGGCTAGGACACAGAACTCATGTCATTCCTTCATATGATATTTCAGAGCAATGACACAAAGATCAGGACACACTCAACAAAAATCTCTGTATTGGAAGTCTCAGACTTCAAAATAATTTCTCATTGACCTTATGACAGGCTACCAGAGCAGGATGCTCAACCTCTCCATTTTAAGTAATACATTAGCCCATGTATTTCAAAACAGAACGGTATGTAGTATTGTCTGGGGCATATGACCAGTCCTCAGCACATGTCCCTATAACCTCAAAGATCTGTTACCTTTGTCTTTTCCACCTCACAAGTGAGGCATGGTTCAATTTCAAGCCAAAAATAAGAAGCCCTCTGATCCACAGTTTGATGGCAACAGACCCCTCACCACCCTTTTTCACACCAGTTCAACATGTGCAAGGGGCTTCAGTCCCAGTCCTCCAGAATCCTCAGACCCCTACCTGGCAGCATCAAAATGCTAACCAAGTTGCCAATGTTGACTCACTCTGCATGAAAAACTTCACAGGAGGATATTCTGCCTACTAGCTTTCACCTCCACTAACTGCCAAATTCTCTATAGAATCACTTCAAGAAAGATCACGTAAAGAAAGACAATCGCTATTTATCTGCCTTGGACTCGTCTTCCATTTTCTCCGAGAATCAAACTTCATGAGACACATTTCTATGTTTCTAAAGTGTATCACCTTTGTTTTACATTCTAAAAGTCAACTCAAGACTTACTGTAGCATTAAATACTGGCAGGGGTACTGACCTACTTTGGATGCAACTTTTTATTCCTCTCCTGGCCTGGACAGCTGGGTGAAGGGACAAGAAAGAATTGGACTGACACCACACCTTCCTTAGAACCTGCTGTCTCGGGTTGCAATGCAAAATGTAACCAAATGTATTCTATTACCATCTGCTAAAACCAGGTGGGGCAGTGCTCTTTAGCTCTTCCATGACCCATCCCTCATAACTCCAGGGGGATCTTCTGTTAATGACCATTGAGTCTCAGTGCATGACTGATAAATTTACATCATCCCATTGTGAAATGCTCCAGCCGGGGGGAGAAGCCAAGCATTCCTACCTGGGTATAATCTGAGACTTGGAATACCACAGGCAGCCTTTCTCCACTGGATTCCCAGAGGAAAACAGGACCCATCTACACCACCACTGGGCCTTCAGGGGAAAACTACACCCTTCTACAGGACCCCTGCTTCAACAGGATCACATCTGTCACTCCAGGAAGACTGCAGCCACCATTTACTCGGACTGCTACCAACACCCTGAGCAACAGGGAGTCAGGTTGTATTCTGTCAGGGTTTTTTTTTTTTTGTACTACTGCATTTTTATCTTAATTTTACTAGTAAAGAACTGTTATTCCTACTCTTGTATCTTTGCTAGAGACACCCTTGATTTCAAGATTCTACTAATTCAGAAGGGGGGAGAGGGAGAAATTTTTCCATTTCAGGGGAGGTTCCTGCCTTCCTTAGCAGACACCTGTTTTTTCAAACCAAGACACCTGCAAGAATCTACATTTTGAGAAAGGTTTTGGACTGTGTGTGTCTTCTTCCTCTCATGACAACAAATATGCCTAACCTTGCATGAGATACTTCTGTATGATGCTTCAAGGTAATGTATCACCAGTAGTTTTCAAGTTTGGCTTCTCCATTATACAATTTGCACCTTCACACTCATCTATGAGATATAACATTACCATGGTCTTCTCATCCTATATGGGAATGCTTTCAGATCTCTCTCACTTCATCAGTCATCGTATGTGGCACTGGTAGAATACTCATGGGCATGACTTTTTAAGTTCACAAAAGAAAGGTTAGTCCCAAACTTCACAAAAGCCAGAAGAGCATTCACTGTGGAAAAGATGCTGTAACCTTACCAATAGACATATTACAGAGATGTGTGGACAAAATTTCAGCTATTTTCAGTCTGTGGGGTGGTGGTGCAGGATCACTTATCTTCTGGGTGACCTTTGCAAATTTTTGTATTTACAGAAAAATACATGTATCACTGATCCATCTCCTAGTTATCATTGATACCTTGTCAGAAAGACTAGTATGTCACACTAGACTGAGTGGGATATATAGTCTAAAGTCCTAGATGACAATCTCAGAATGAAGATCAGAATTTTTGCTTCAAATATATAAGAGAAGTGTTGGTCCATTTTACTCCTACTTGTTTACTGAATATATTCCTTGTTCTCTAGTTAGGAAGAATTGTCTGGATTTTCCTTCTCACTCCTCTGATCTGGCAGTTTTATCTGTATTATGACAAAAGGGGAAATAAAAATGAAATTATATTGGTGTACATAATGTTCATCAACTGCTATGGAATCAAGAATTTTTTATTTCTTACAGACTCCACAACTCCTACTTCCTACATTGTACCACCCTTCTCATTCTCACTGCCAAAGTGATTCTTTGTTTATAAATTGGTAAGACCCTTTAGTCTGACCCTTCCAAACAGTTCATGTCTATCCAAACAAACAGTCTTCACCAAAACACAAGTTTAAAAACAGACCAGGAGCTGTGTCAGTGCCTTTTATGGTACTGATGAGGGTCCAGACACCTTTTATCTTAAGAGTTCCACCAGAAGTCATGCTTGATCAGGGTGCTTGCTAAGAAATACCTCTGTGAGCTGCATCTTATAAGCAGTCCTATGCAATGTTATCTGTAGATAAGCTTGACGATCATTTGACAGACTAGTCTTCAAGCAGTATAGCTGCTATGCAAAGGTCCTTACCCCATTTCCATTTAAACATTTGTTGGAACTACTGCTTGGGGTCACCTACTGCAAGAAGACATGCATCCTGTCATTTGCTGACTGAAAGATACACCAAGCTCTTCACTGACATACACAATTGACAGGGTGTAAAGCCTGCTTTACTTATCCACTACTTTCAATCCTTTAACATCACGTACCTTTAGGATTTTGCAGTTTTAAGATGGTCCCTACAATATGTGCTCATAACTGTTGCAAGGAGGATTGAGCTCACTCCTCTGGACACTACAAAAATGCAAAACCAAACTGCATGATTAGGATATACATGAAAACGTATCTAAACTATGTTGCAATAATACAAAACAAAAACACACACCCAAATTACAACATGCTGCAGCACAAGCACAGAGCTGCCCATGTACTGATCTGTAGGTCTGTCAAACAACAAAAGTACCATCTGCTATTTCAGAGACTAATTTATCAAGAACAAACCCTTGGAACAGAGTTATTGGCATTCTTATGTATAATGATATTGCTGTTTCCAAATAAGTAGATACAGCCATAATCAAGAGAATAATATTCCCTTTCTCTTCCACCATTGTCTCTTTGTTATTAAGTATTCAATTCCTAGTGCTTACAGTTTGGCACCTTTATTATGTTCTGCATAGTAACTCCTCCTGCAAAGGTCTTTGTGGGATGTTATTCCTGCCACAGAATAACTGCCATCAGAACAACCCCTTCATAAACAAGTCACCAATTTTCTGTTTAGCTCCCAAGAGTGCCTCCCTGCATGAAAAGATGAAAATTATTACCAGCACAAGAGAACAGCAGTAAAGTAAATCCAGGATTTGGAAGTGCCCCTTCAGCATCCCCAGTTATTAGACATCATTAGTTTAGCTTACAAAAGCAGCTATATGTTTAGAATTGGAGTGTCTGTCAATTCACACAGCATAACTAACTGAGCCAAGTTATGGGTAAAGACAGAATGTCAGTGGTAATGGGTAGGAATCAAAAAACAAAACAGTAATTGCTATGCAAAAAGTTCTAAAAATATCATACTTGCACAGCAAGGAATTACAAAACAGTGTGGCTAAACAATCTGCATTGGGTTTTGACCTCTTTTTTTGCAAGACACACTGAAGAAACCTCAATAGCAGGTATGACAGAATTTATAGAAAGTTAACACAAAAAAAGGACCTATTTGAACTGAACAGTTCTGTAGAATGCTGCCATAGCAAAGGGAAAACAAAGTGTACTTCATACCTATATTGGATACACAATGATTTTTGAAAAATCCAATTTCTTTTAGTATGTGTGATTGTTATCCTGATTAGGTTCAGATTTCAGAAGGTACCTGAGTTTCTAATAAATTAAGTAACTTCTTAAGATAGCATAACCTGTGTAAATAACATTATGCAAACACATTGTTACCATCTCCCTTTCCTACTTCCTGATCCTTTCCTCTACACTGGAAATGATTCTCTACACAGCACTCATCCAAGCAAAGACAAGTTGCTCACTGCCTTCATAAAGTTTAATTATACATAAAGTACATTTTATTTATTTAAACCCTTAGTGAATTCCCTATTCTCAGTTCCTCTGGTCTCAGCTTAAAAACTTGCAAATATAATATGAGGTATAAGCTCTGAGGGAAGTTTTTTTCCTAGTTAGCTCACTCACAAACATGTATCTCTAAGAAATAAACAATCTCCAATATTTACAGTGAGTTAATACTTCAGCCTTAGTATAATTAAGTTAAAATTCAATTAGCAATGAGACCCAAATCCAGTCTTAATTACTTTACTATCTCTTCCTCCTTCATTCTAGAAGACAAACCTGGCCTGCAGATGATTGTTTGCAATGAGGAAGTTTGGCTGTTAGAATCCCATGTCATTTGTCTCAGAAGAAATCATAAAACAGATGGGCTCATTCAGAATTAAATCCTTGCCTCCTCGTTTATATGGGGAAGGACTACACGAAGGTAACATCAAGATCTGTGAAGAAAAAATAAAGTGAAAAGTAAGTCAGAAGTAAGACTCAACACATGACATCCACAAAAAAGCCTGAACCACCAAGAGGAACCAACATGGCCTGTAGCTTCCTCTGTTCAGAGAAACCCAACTTGTGTGTACCATTTAACAAGTAGTAATGAGCCCTACACAACTTTCTTTGTCCCAGACTTGCTGCTGCGTCAGCCAAGGCCTGATGCTGTCTTATAAAGAGAACTTCCAAGCTCATGTATATATAAATCAGTTCTGATTTATACTGATGGTTTCACAACGTAGACAAAATCTCCACAGGCCAAGTAAAAATGCTAGAATAGGAACTTCAAACTGACCACTCCTGAAAGACATACTCCAGCACCATGATTATTCCATGTAAAGGGCAAGTATGAGTAAATCCTGACAACATGCTATTATACGCTCAACTCCAAGTCAAAAATCAGTGACATACACCTCTGATGTGCTACAGAATGAGGATTATAGAGATGAAACGGTTGTGTTTGTAAAAAATGTTGTAAAGTGCTATAAAAAATTAATTAATATAAATGCACAAGGGCACCATGGTTTTGACAGCGAATCCTAAGTGCCCATTCCTTATGTCCTGAGCACCCACCTTGACACCTTGGATCTGATGATCCAAGTCCATACTAAAATAAATGGGTACATATGCTAAATAAAAGTACTTTCCTATGTTACAAGTTCTTAGAAATCATAGCCCTGTGTTAGAAACTAAATAGATACTAAGTTGGACATCTAAATTTAGTACTTTCGACCTCTATTTTAATTTTTTGATCATTAAGTTGATGTTGCCTAAATAGGTTCCTGGAAGAGGCTGGAGTCTTTACAAGGAAGAAATGAGATCATTTACCTCAGTGCACACAAAAATCTGCAATGCTTTGTGCTTTATTTAAGAACTGTTATCTCTTGATGTAGTTTTAATCTTCATGACTTCATACAAAAAATGCATCAGTGATGCAGAAGTTACTAGAGGTGAAGCCAAAGGTTTGAGTGAAAATAATCTTACCAGAGAAGGTTTGCAAATAAATATTAACTGGTCAGTTTTGCTAAAACAACGTAATGGCATCAATATGACTAACTACGCTGTTATTATCAACGTTTACTGTTTCCAAATGTATACAAAGGCAGAAAGACAGAACAGAAATTTATCACTGCGGTATCAACATTATGTTTACTACCAAACTACCAAGAAAGAAATGGAAGGAAGGAAGCAATAAAACTAGATTAAGATGAACAGTCCAGTGATGGAGAAACCCTGAGACCACAAAACACAAAACTCTGTCTGAAGTACTAAACATCTTTGTTGGGCTAATAACATAATATTGAAATAGATGCATTTAAGGCATATTTTAAGTTCTGTCACAGTAGGATAGGATATAAGAATCAAATTTTATTTCCAACTGATCTTAGGCTCTTGCTATAGTCTCCCTGAAAGCCTTCCAAATTCAAGGTACACTCCACTACCGAGAATGACAGAGAGATGGTTACAACCACTCAACCCAGGACACACTTGTAACCTAAGTGATGTTTCTTTCTTCTCTAAACTTGCAAAACTTATTTTCCAGAAAACCTGAAAAATTTATTTGGAAGCACAGTCTCCTAGCTTTCTGCTATTCTACAAAACATAATGGGGAGCCAGATACTTGCAGTTTGCTCCAGGGACTGGAGTGAGAAATGATTTTTTTATATTAATTTAAATATCATCTCGCTTTTAATTCATGCCAGGTTCAGTTAACCATGCAAATAAAGGTGTTTATTCACATTATCTGAAACAGATAACAAGATTACAAATGCATAAATAGAGGAAAAATCAAAGAAAAAAATTACTCTTATGAAGTTAAATAAGAGAAGTTTTGGTTTCTTCCTGTCAGGATGTCTTGCAGATTTTCCTAATTATCTGTCTTCCTAAATTAATATGTTCTTTCACTTACTTAGACTTTCACACCTCAGACTGCAAACTTCATGGAAAAATCACACCAGTGATTATAAATCACCACATCAGTGCTGCTACATTCACCACAAGCCGGCAGTCTGGAGCCTTCTCCAGGAATCGTAGTTACTTACTCTTTCATTTGACTGTCACCAGATCACCACCTCCGTGTTTTAGTCATCACATTACTTGGTTGTTTGTGAGAAGACATTCTGGATCCAGCTTTGCTCAGATTTTTAAGACCAATTTACAAAAATATTATTTTTGTAAAACAAGAGCAGAGAAATTCCAGTTACTTCAATCAATCTGTAATACACACCTGTAGATAATATACAGAATCACTGATTGGTTCTCAAGCCACCTACAAGATAATTTAGAGAAACAATTAACTTTCATTAATCTCAACTTTCATAACCCTCAAGCTAATTCTCAGAATAAAATGTATGAAAAAAATTAAGAGGTACAGAGAAATGATTACAGAAAGAGCAACACAGAGTGCAAAAGTGCAAAATTAATTTCCAATCTTTTTTAATTTTTTCTTTTTTTAATCTGATATTCAATCTTTCCATATTGTGATAAGCACAACCATGTCATTCCAACTGTTGAAATTTTATAGTTCTCTAAAAGACGCTTAATGAGGTGACATATTTTGATACTAATAATAACAGTTGTTGATATCATCACCTCCATAATTTCCCATCAGCAGAGTGGTGAGTGAGACTTCTTACCTAAGTCTCTTCTATTACTGTATCTAGTAGGAAGAGCTACTGAAGATCAAACTTTATTTTTAAGTACTTCTATTCATATAACTGCACTTTGTAACTGTGGAAGCCAAGCAAGTCCAAGTAACTTCACCTGAAATCACTCTGGCCTCAGATGTTTGGCCTCAGTCACCTATAGTAATTAATATATGTACTATATATATAATATTGTTTGTATATACATATATATACACACACAATGATACATTGTAATTCTACCAATAACAAGAAACTGTAAATTAAAAAGAAATAAGAAATAAAGGACTGTCTGCACACAGCGTAACAACTATTTTGTCAGGAGTTTGAGTAGTGTATGACTAAGAAAAACCAAAAAAAACCCAACAACTTGACATGAGATTTCCAAAGAAAGTACTAACCACAGCAGATCATTTACTATGTTGATTGGCAGAATCCATTTAGAAAATCACACATATACTTAAGTACAAACATATACCTAAAACAACAGAATGTTGAAGAACTCTACTATTTCAAATCAAAAAGATATCAACTGATCTCTTCACGTACTGCCTATAACCAACCAAAACTCTCTTTACAAAACCTGTTGAAAATAAAAAAACCAGAAAATTAAGTGATGAAAATAATGCAGATCAAAAAGCAAGGACTTGCTTAAGCACTGTCTCTCTGAACACTGTCTTAATCTAAAATTTAACATTTTTTTCCAAACCAGTAATGTTTACAGTACTCCTAAGGTTTTTATCCTGTTTTCACTCCCAAAGATAACCAGTTATGACTACCAACACTTAAAGCAACGAAAGTGTAATCTATGACTGCCTCTGGGAATTTGACAACAAATGTCACAATCACAGCAGATTATATCTCTCTCAGCTCTCCGGAGAAATGACATACACCTGAAGAACCCAACAACAAACCACCCTTCTTCACCCTCACCCCACCTGAAAAGCCTGGATCACTAGGCCCATTGGTAACCTTAACTAATGTTTCTCAATCGGAGAAGACAATCACCGGCCTAGAATAGAACACCAGAACTGGAGGAGCTTCGTCCAGAACATGACCTTAAGCATCTAGCTGGCCACCGTTTCCCCGAACCGGCGCAGTGCATTCCCTTCAGCCCTGAACATCCTCCCCTGGGATGCCTGCTCAGGTGAGACTCGAGCGCCACGTCAAGGGCCCTCCCGAGCCAGACTCAGTAGATCACAACAGCGCCCAGAACCAAACCCGCTCTGCGTTAGACCACGCATACCCATCAAGGTGGGTTTAACTGCGGATACGAACAATGGAGGCTAAAGTCCTGACAGGGCGAGGGCAGCGCTCGGAACAGCGTGTCCGTGCCCGCTCCAGCCAGCCTAGGAAACCCTCTCCGCGGCCGGCCCATGGGGAATGCGAGGCGCTCGCCCGCAGTCTCCCGAGGAAGGCGCAGCCGGCCGCGGTAGAGGCACCGGAGGTCCCTCCAGGCCTGAAGCACCGCAGGAACCGCTCCGAACCCGGCCCGCCGCCCTCAGAGCCATCACATGCACCGCCCTCAGCCGCCCCAGCAACGAAACGGGGTGCGACCAGCGGCCGCGCCCTTGAGGAGAAGGCCGGTGTCGAGCCCCGACCCGCATGGGGCGCCGCCGGGACTCGGATGCGAAGGGAGCCCGCGGCCCCTGAACATCGCAGCCCGGTGCCGCCATTTTGCGGCCTGGCGCGCTGACATGTCGCGCGCCGTGCGTGGCGCCGCCCCCCGCGCCTGCGCCCCGCGCCCGCGGCGGCCGAGCCGGGGCAGCTGCTCAGCGCCGCGGCGGCGGCGGAGACAAAGCGCCGGGTAATGAATGGGACGGGCCCGCCCGGCCCTTCCTCTTAACTCCTTCGGGCCCGGCCGGGCGGCGGCAGTGGCGACCTCTGGCTTCCCCCGGGGCGGCCGCCCTGGGAGGTGAGTAGCACTGT
>NC_031773.1:17260387-17307285 GCF_001522545.3 Parus major
CCCGCCGGGGCTGAGCGCCCGCGTCCACCTGGCGGGGCCGCAGTAGCCGGGCCCGTGGAGGGAGCGGTGACCATGTGGCCGCTGCTATCCCGACCCAAGATGGCCCGGGCAGCCCAGGCGTGGAGAGCCCACCGCCCTCCTCAGGGTGCGAACCTGGGACCGGGGACCGCCTCGGATACAGTTCCCGAGTCAGATACCGGGACCGGAAAGCCCGGTAATCCTAAAAAGCGTTTTCCCTCTCCGAGAAGCAGGACACGAGGTGGGCAGGCGCCCGCCAGCGGCTTCGGCCGTGGGGTGAGCACCGTGTCTGTGTTTTTTGCGGTGAAGTTCAGCCATCCCTCTTTGGCAGAGTCGCTCAAGAATGGTGCCTCGGAAAAGTGCAGAATTTTGCTTTCATGTAGAGTTGCTCTCGTTTTGTGCTTGGGACATGGCAATTTTGCTTAAAAATGTATCTATCTAGCTTCTAGATCTACACTGAGGCACCTTCTGATGTTAAGAGTGCTTGTGTTGGAATGCTTACTTGAGTTCTCAGGGTGTCCGATGCACTTAAAAATTGTCTGCTGCATATACAGCCTACTGAAAGTATACAAACATGTATTATTATACTGAAAGATTAAAGCCTCTTTTGCATTCATGGTGGTTCTATTTATCATTGCTAAGTTTAGTAGTTAGGCTTTGCAGTGTAGAGACCTCTCTCTGTAGTGCTTGTTAGAAGCAGTCTTGTTTCTGAGGGGTTCCTTTGAAAAATTTCAATAATTTAGCATGAGCTGTCATGCTACACATATAATACTAAGCAGAGAAAGCTTTTCAAGCCCCCATAATATGAATGTACTTTCCAGACTTTCATTACATGTTGTCTTTATGGCCCACTATACATATATGTCTGTTTTGCTTTTCAAGAGCGTGAGTACAGCACTTTACTTCTAAAGGTTATTTTCAGTAATGCAGTGTTTCACTTTAAGAGCAGGCCTGCACCCTTGGGAGGACATTCGTGGCTTACATTCTGGGGGGAGTGAAGTCTGGAAGACTTTATCAACTATCCCCAAGATACTGTGCTGCTACTAAGGAAGCCTGTGTTTGTGCAAATACTGAGCAGGGGCATTCTAGCTATTATTCACTATGGAGACTGGTTTTGCAGAGGAAAAAAATCTGTTCAAAACAAAATAAATTCTTTGGTGTACTTTTAAAAATTTGAGTGCTGTCCACTAGGTATAAGAGCAACAGGCAAGATGTTGACAGTTTTTGTATGGTTGGATGTGTGTCTGCTTTGGTACTTTATGTTGCTAGTACCTTGCAGCTTCAGCAGATGTTGAAGAATTTATTCCATAGGAGTTCTCCAGAGCAGTCAAATGTAAGAATTAATTGAGAATAAGTAAAATGAAGTACCTAAACTAAACATCTTGGAGAAAAGTTTTCCAAGCATTTGTACTCTTACATAAAAATAACTCTTTTACTTCTTGTGGTATAACACCCCCCCATTCTTGTGACTGCTCTGCCTTCTTGGAGTCTCCTGGGAAGCCTCGAGCAAACCAGCTGAGTGGTGAAGCAGTCCTTTGACTGTACCAGTTGGCCCGCGAGGGAGCTCTGGCATAGTAAAGCTGGGAAAAAAAGTATAAGCAATTACCTTCTGTAGCTTTAGTAAAGCATTTACCTGGATGTAGCCCAAGTGGAATGGTACCATTGTTACTACACTTTGGGGAAAAAAGCTTAGTAGTTACTGACTTCATTTATGGTCAGGAATGAAGGTTTCTGATGACCAAAGTCAATCGTCTTCTGACCTTATAAACATCAGTCCTAAGTGAGGCTGTTTGAGCTCTCCTGGACCACAGCAGCCAGTCCCAGCACCTCCCAGAGCTCACAAACCTTCAAGTTTGTGGTACTCAAGGACTGTCAGGCCCTCACCCCCCAGCTCCATGTTCCTCAAGGTGCAACCATTGCCTATTGGGAAATTCAAAGGGATTTGACATATTTTAGTGAATTTGAGGGGAATTTTTTATAGGAGCCTTTACACACATTGAAAAGGTGTATACATCATTTACCTGTGTGTATTTGAATTGGTTGTGATACAAATGTTACTATTTTGAATCCATAGTTAAGTCATTGTTAAAATTGTTGTGAAAACTAACAAATCACTTTGTAAATGTTAAAGTACTGAAGTATTAAATGCTGCTAAATCCTTCTGCACCCTTATCTTTCCACCCATATTCTTTGTAATCTTACTTTGGCATTCACAGCTTTTGTGTAAATTATTCCAAATTGCTTCTTACTTGATCTTCCTTTGTATGCCTTAGTCTGTGTAGTAAGTAGTATAGTGAATCTTGCCATTGAACTCTGTAAAGTTGCTTTTTCACATATCCATATTAAACCCGGCTTTTTTTAAACACTTTGACAGTGTTCCTTTAAGCAGCCAAACCACTCATTCATAACATCTATATAAGGCAAAATTGTGATATGTACAGCATCCTCATTGATAATGTGAGAGGCAAAGTATAGAACAGCAGAAGGCTAGACAGGTGATGAGCTTAATGTTTGCTATTTGCTATCTTCCTGTTACTTTGCTGCAGCCTCTCTGTCTCGTGCTTCCCCCTACTATGGCTTATTTTAAACCAAGACAGTAAATGTCCAGAGCAAGAATTGTGTTTGCAGAAGGAGCCAGTGTCACAGGTGCTTAGTGCAGAGGGGTCTTATTCAATAAACATTAACATATCCCTAAGAATTATAACAGGGCCTTGGAAAATACAGGAGAGCAACAGAATTTTACATGTTTATTTAAAATTGTCAATCCACTAAAGTACTATCAAATACTTTTTGAAACTAGGTATTACAAAAGGAAGTGGCCTTTGAGTCTACTGGGGTTTTCTGTTTTCTTCTTCTTTTTTTCTTGGATTTTGTTCTCTTTGAGTTTTTAGAATCCTAAATACATTAACTTCTGAGGCATTTTTTTTTCTCCTCTGAGAAAGTTTGAGTTAAAAAATGTGCATGTTGCATTTCCCAACAGCTTGCTGCAATTTATTGCCATTCACAGTGAAGAATATTTACAGGGAGGTTTGTAAATCCTGTTTTTTTGCAGCTTGCTTTTATTTTTTAAGAGTTTCATCTTCAAAGTGAGCATGTTTTGCTATGGGATTGCAACTGTAATGAACAGTTAAAATAATCAGCTATATGCAAATAACAGGATGATACAGTTTTATATAGAAAAGAATATTATATCTAGTTTAATGGGGAATTTTGCACCATATAGAGCTGAGTGTTTAACTCATCATGACTGACATTTTTCTCCTGAAGTAGGGATGATCTTTCTATTTTACTAGTGTCAACAAAAATTAACGAAATTCACAGAATGTTACCTGTTGTAGTGTATGCTTTCAAAACAGACCTCACAAAGAAAGAGTTCTTATATGGCAGATGTGCCTTGTTTTCTGCACATCTCTGGCTATTTAATTTGTATTTGTTACTGGCATCCTCAGTATTGGTCAATTTACAGCTATGTAATGGTTTCATTTCATCCAATTAGTGAAAAAATTGAGTAGTTTCTGTGGCCTAATGGTAGCTTTCAAGTGAAATCTAGAGTTTAAAGCTCTCAGGTCAAGAAGTAAGTAATCATCATTTTTTTTGTGGTTTTTTTTTGTTTGTTTGTTGTTTGTTTGTTTTATTTTTTTATGTTGTTTGTTTGTTTGCTGAAGCGAAGGAACTTCTGTCCTAAATTGGTGTGGTACATAGTTGAACCATGGTAGTATTGGTTTAGGTTTGGGGTTGTGGTTTGGTTTGGGGTTTTTTTTTGTGATGAGATAGAACTCAATATGATGGGCTGTTCAAGCAACAACAGGGAAATAGCTTGATTTTTAAGGCCCTTATTTTCATTCAAGTGTGATAATTCAGGATAAATAGTGATATTTTTTTTAATTTTGTTTTTATATTGAACAACATATTGAAAGGTGTGATATAAATCTTTTCTATAGTCTAAGACTGGTTTTCAGTGGATGTTGACATAAGAAATATTATTATATTACTATAAACTCTATGTAAACTCACAACCTGCGTGTTCTCTTTAGCAATTACTGTGCAGTTGCATCCTTTCTATCTCTTACCTCTTTCCCTTACTCCTTTGTTGTTTAAGGATGTGTAGGACAATCCCTTTCTGAAGGTTTAGAAGGGAACTAGTTTTTTGTTACTGCTGTGTGAAAGGTTGTTGGAATTTATGTGTTTTTTTTGTTACACTGTGTCTTCTAGTTTTCATTCACTAATGTCATACAGATTGTTTTTCCTGTAATATGTTAGAGTAATTTTTGCAGGGAGTGTTCAGATTTTCTGTATAATTAATATAAAAGTCAGTTCTGGGGTACAGTACTCATTAGCTTGAAAATCAAGGCTGAAAATAGGATTTTTAACAGCTGAACATTTTAGCAATACTTTTTTTGTAATTATTTGCAAAATATATGGGAGAAGATATTTAATAATATATTTCTCTTGTGTGGCAATGATCAAAGAATTTGTGCCTGTTTTACCCCAAATAGGTTAAGTGGCTTTTTAAAAATTATTCTGTTTACCTGTTACTGTCATTCTGTATGCTATTTTCTGAATCAATCTGCCTGCAAAAAAATCAGTCTGCCTCTAAAGAAAGTAATCTGAGATCCAGCTAAAATTACTTCTTGTGACTCTTCTCACAAAAATAAACAATCAAGAAAACCCAAACATTCATTTGAATTTAATAAAATGTTTGGCCTGGCATGAAACTATAGTCATCTTTAACAAATCAAGAGATGGGGAAAATGGGAAGAGAAGGGTTGAAGGGTTCTGGTGTGTTCTAAAGACATCAGGGAGCGCAAGATGCATATTTGTACTTTATTTTGCCTGTAGTCTGATGGCTCTGGCACTTGCAAGGAATGTGGGAGAGCCAGGTTCACTTCCCTGCTTTGCCTGAGGAGCTTAATCCACATCTGAGGAGTTCCCTGACTGCTCCACTGAGCGCCCTGCCTCTGGTGGGTCTGTGTCTCCTTGGCTGACACCTTCCTCTCTGCATACATTATTTATATGTTGCTGTAATAGGGATAGCTAAAGTATCTCAACAGTCAAATTAGCCAGCAGCACAGCTCTGGAGGTGTTTCAATTGCTTAAGAGCAATATAGGAATGGTTTTAAGTAAAAAATGTCAGCAAGAGAAATGATAGTTCATTTCATAATGCACACTAAGCCAGTCATCAGGACTGTTTGCCCTCTGAGAGATTATCTTCCTAAGGGAGAAAACTCTAAGTGTGGAGATATATATATGCGTGTGTGTGTGTATATATATTTATAGTGTTAAACATCTCAGACTGATTAAGAAGAGTAAGCTCTGCAATATAAGAGAGAATGCCTTGCAGATTATGGATTTTATAAGGTGGCAAAATGTTTTCTTGGTTTGTTGGGTTGGGTTTTTTTCAGTGTACTGGGGCCTCTACACTATGGCACTCATTCTGTATATTGATGAGATCACTGGAACTGAAGTTGCAAAATTCAAAAAATGTGTCCTGCAATAGACTGTTTTGGTCTGTTTAGTTGCCAAGTCAAAATATGTGATCTAATATGCTCCACTTGCAATTGCTCATTTCTCATACACGGGGAATGATAATCTTGTGTTGATCCTGTCCCATTGCATGTTGATTAATACATGTGGTTGGTGCAAGCAAGTTAGTTGGTATAAGCAATATGTTTAGCTTATGAAGAGAAGGTTTAACAAGGTGAATCCTGTAGTGTATGAAAAGGTGTCAGCAAGCTCCTATAAAATCTTGCATGTAATGTAGATTCTGTTTCATTCAGCATAAGCATTATAAAATGGAGCAGTGCTAAAACAAATACAAAAATTTGACTTTTAAATTTTATTTTAGCAATCATCTGATGAGTTTTTATTATTATTTTTATTTTGCTTTGGAGCTCTAGAAGTGAAAATGTCTGATTTTTCTTGATAATTGTGAGGGCTAGAGATTTGAAAAAAGCTGAGAGGTGTTAAGTGCAGCTCCTGGAGCTGTCACCTAAATTGAAATTTGAAACATCTCATGAGTTGCCACTGTGACAGTTAACGTGTTTAAATAATATTAAAAGTAATTACTTTTTTCTTTTCCTTAGATACAATCATCTCATTAATTTTGAGTAGCAACTATTTAACCTCAAATGAAGCCGCCTGCCTGCAGTGGAACAGATGTGTAAGTTTGTTTGTTTTTCACAATAAACTAGTGAGCAGCTTGTTTGTTTTGGGTCTTGTATCATTATTTTTATTAATTTAAAGGAAGACAATAGAAAAAGGTAATGAATAATTGTATGCCTGGGCACTGACTTGTATGGAGCTTAATAATTTAGCACGAGATTTGTATGAGTGCCTGAGCCTTAAAAGTTTAAGTTTAGAAGCCTGGATATCTTTGGAGTGGTACAGAAATAGTAACTGTTTTATGATTTATGGGCATCCCTTACTCTGTGGTATCAGCTGGCATATATACATCCTTACCCTGAATTATACTGTTTAGAAAGTGGAGGTTACTTAGATGCTGCATTCATCCTGTACTCAAATTACAGGCATCTTAATCAGATTTCATGTCTTCACTGGGCAAGTTAGTTTTAATATTTTCTTCTAGGGTTTTTGTCTAAAAATATTAAAACTTTATATATTCCATTTGAGCTTTTGAATACAGATTTTTTGGAAGCTTGAGATTCCAAAGTAAGATGCTGTAAAGAAAAATTTGTTTATATGACGATAAGTATTTATATGTGGAGTAACAATAAATGTTGTTCTTGTATAGTGTTTCAGAACTTTGTATTTATTTCTTATCTCATCCCCTTTGTGCCCTGAATAAAATACTTCAATTTTTAAGCCATCTGTATTACTGGTTAATGTGCATGTTAGCAACAGATGGACAGAATGTGTAAGTTGGAGAAAATGTTGATCTAGGAAGTCTTGGTGAGGGTCATAGAATCAGAAGAAGGCACCTCTAAAGGCCATGAAGTCAAACCCCATGCCATGAGGAGGGGCATCTTTAACTAGACCACATGAGTTAGAGCGCCATCCAGCCTGGCCTTGAGTGTGGCCAGAGTTGAGGCATCTACTGCATCTCTGGAAAACCTGTTTCATCATTTAATCATCCTCATTGAAAAAAATCTATTCCTTATATCTAGTTCAACTCCACCTTCTTTTTGTTTAAACCCATACCCCTTTTCTTGTCATTACAGGCCCTACTAAAAAGTTGATCTCCATCCTTCTTACAAACTCCTCTTCCTGAAAGGCTAGTCTAAAGTCTCACTGGAGCCTTCTCTCTGAACAACCCCAACTTTCATAGCATTTCCCTGTAAGACTGTGGTTTCTGTAGGAAGAGAAAATTAAAAGTTTGATTCAGATTCATTCCTTGAAGGAAACTTCTCCTTGGTGACCAATACAGAAGACATAGGAGATTTCATTACATACTAAATGTGTCTGTAGGTTATTCTTCACCAGTCTAAGCAAAAATTGGCTGCTAGCACTTCCCAAACCTAGAGGAGAGCTGAGGAGCAGGAGTGAGTAGTTGTTTGTACCAGCCTCCCAGGTCAGTTTTAGACCACTGTAAACAAATACAACAAAAGGGACAAGGTGTTTTTTTTTTCCCAGAATATGCAGAAGTTCACTCTCCATGTAGTTAATGCTGTATTCCAATATACTCATCTCAAGGTCACTGAATGCTTTGCACAGTTTCATTAGATGATGTCAAGCACTGTAGTATATAATACTCAAAGTGCCTTTCCATTGTGACTCTCAAGGTTAAATGCCTTCAGTGAAAATAATCCACTTTAGTATTACTTGTCCAATGAAAATGAGTATCTGGTCTTTGTACCTTCAAGAACTATTTCTTGATTTATAGTCCCACATGAAATAATTGTTGACTGCAAGCTCAGTGTTCTGATAGATCCTTTCTTAATTTGTGATTAAAGCAGTATTCTCTTGAAAGCGGGTACCCTAAAAACAGATGCTTAGATAGAGCTGGAGTCTCCTGAGAACAAAGATTCTGTTGTCCAGATATTACCTTTTCTGTGAAAATTTTAAGTTTCCGTAGGTCAGCACTGTTACTGGTCTACATCCTTCAGCATCCACTGTAATCCAATAGTCTTTCAGTTTGTATGCTATACAGTAATTCTTATGTGCAGCTTAGATCATTGAAGAAAAGCTAGTTCCTGATTAAAGGGATCTAGTAATGCCCTTTAGAGAAGGGAGAGAACAAAGCAGTGTGAAAACTGCAGCCTGTTTGTCTCACACCCAACTACTGGCTCCTAGCTCATGACAACCTTTCTTAATTTAACTGCAAATCCCAGTGCTAATATGGGCATAGCTCATGGCAATCATGTATTTTTTTCAGTTTTTTTACTCTGTGGTTCCCCTTCTTTATCCTTCATTAAAGGTGGAAATATGATATGCATGATACGGGAGCATATGTACAGACAGGGGAAAAAAAAAAGCAACTGAAAGACAAGACTCTAAAACTCATTTCATGGGAGGTTGTCACTTGCTGTGACTTGCATCAATAGCTGCTGAAACAGTGGGAAGAGTGGGTCTGTTTTCAGACAGTGAGTGTGCAGATTGTGCTGTCAGCAGCATCCTTGCTTTGGTACTGGGAAATGTGAGGAATTGAGGTCCTGCTTGTTTCCTTTTCTTGTGATTTTGAGTTGTCTTCAGTGGCTTACTGAACTGTGGGGAGACCATAATCCATTTATGACAGGAAATACAATGATGTTCATAAAGAGCAGGAAGATTCCTCATCCCTTTTAAAAAATGTTTGTATTTCCCTTTTCTATAACTCACAAAATATTAGGTTTATCAAAATAATTAATAATATGAATCAAGTGAATGGAAAGGGTTATCCATTTCTTTACCTGTTGTTATACTAATAGTGTTGTGGATCTTGCAATGGATAGGACACCCATGTAGTTGTACTATGTCAAACTTACTTAAAAACTGAGTTGCATTACATTAATTAAAGCTCATTAACTGCATTTTTCAAAATAAGTACTACAAAAAGCTTTATTCTTAATTTAAAATTTCTTGTATGTTTTGCTCCTTGAGCAAAACCTTATTTGGTCAAATTAAGATCTGTCTATGGCAGTAGGATGGTTCTTCTATAAATAATTTCTTTTGAGAGAAGTACTTCCTGAGAGTGCTGTGTGGTGCTGATGGAAACAGTATTGGTTTCCTTTAGCTTGGTTGTCTGAGTCAGTTGAGTCTTTGCAAAGTCTCACCTGTTGCTGTGGGATCTCAGTCTCTTCAGGACTGAGCTCCTCTGGGATACCCCCTCAAAGGGTATCCCAGAGGAGATAAATTTCCTTTATCTCAGTTCTGTTTCAGGAAGGATACTGTAAAAGGTTCGTTAGCTTCTTGTTTCTCGTGTTTATTAATATATCATCAAAAGACTTGGCAGGTCTTCCCCAGACTTTCTGCACAAGTTCATCCACCACAGCTTTGGCTCAAGTTGGCTTGAATAGCACAGAATGGCCCCAAACTATGCAGTCTCTTTATACTTTTTCTCACCCAATTAACAATAGACAGGTATATTATTTTTCTTAGTGACTTAATGATCCCTCACCTGTGTGTTGCACTGCGGCATTTTCTATTCAATCACTTACTATTACCTAAAAATTTCTAGAAGAAGATGAAAGAAGAAGGAAAAGAGAAAACACTCTAAATCCTCCATCTTGTCTTCTGTTTTCTAAACTAGTTTAACTTTTTCACCCAGTAACTTAAGAAAACTCTCTACACACGCTTTAAGCTTTTCTATTTAACAGTTGTTTTCATGGTGTTTTCTTGGATGTCAGAGCTTGGTATCAGAGATAAGGGCACACTTTGTGCCTCAGACTCTCACATCACCTTACCTTGAAGAAGACAAAGAGGATATATCCCTAAAAGAGGTTAAGAGGAGAATCCCTCTTTTTATGGAGGCTACAAACAGGCAGGTTGACAAGTGAATACAAAGATGATGCATTGTCATTTCTCCCTCCCTCGCCCCTGTTCCATGACTAGGAGGGTTTGTTTTGAGAGGGAGAGAGATGTGATCATTGTTTTTTAAAGTGGATTTCAGGTGAAAATGTCAGATGCTACTGATGAATGTAGAATTTACTTAGAAAATACAGAATGACAAAAAATGTTTGAAAGAGGCATAAGAAGTTCACCCCTATTGTGGGCATGTGCATTATGCCTGCATGTGATATGGAAACCTGGTTTTAAAGTTACCTCTTTATTTTTGTTACATTTCTTGTTCTCATTGGCATAGTGCTGAAACTGAGTGTTTCTGAACTCTAATTACCTTGGATAGTATTGTGAATATTGTTTTCTGTTTTATTTAGTAGATTTAATAAAGACATGATCTTTTTCTTACTTTAAGAAATATCTAGGCATGCTTCTTCAGTTTATTACATGAGCAAGAAAGAAGGTACTCTCAGTTGCAAATGATTCTCCAAAGAAATTTTTCATCTCCATACCAGGTGTCTTCTCACTTGAAATAAAGTTGTGTGACAAAAGGAAGGTTAATCTTGGGTTTAAAAAAAAAAATCCCTATGAAGTACTTAAAGTATTGTTCATACCCTTGAAAATATGTTTTTGTGGTCTTGGGTATGATGGATTACATTTCCTTTGCATAACCTTCGAGTTCACAAGCATTCCAGGATACAAATGTTTTAATAGAAGCATATTATTATGTCATGTTACACATACTATATATATATAAACCATGAGAAATCTCTCAGTAGCACTGTTGAAACTATCCAAGGACATATAACTAACTGGCATCAATATGAGAACAGAATTGGGTTGATGGATAGCTATGAAGGGTTTTTAAAAAAGACATCTTCAGACTTCATCTGGTTAGCAGGAAAATAATTATTACTACATGGTAGTCTTAGCAGTTTATCAGAGGTAGTTCCATTTTGTATATCAGAAAAATTATAACAGATTAATGTAATATATTCTGTAAAGGACTCAGTTTACATTCTGTGAGGACTTTCTCCACTTTCTACTTACATGGATGTTTTCAGCAAGAGTTCCAAGAAGACTGACTACACAAAACATGGTGTCTCTCTCCTAACTGTTTTTTGTTTTTCATCATCCTGCCTATTCAGATTTCTTCTTTACAGGTGTATCATTTCTTACTGTTTGAAATCATCCTTAACGTGCTTGAAGTTTCACTCTTACTGGATTTAAAGATAGACATTTAACAAAAATAAAACCCACAAAACTGTATGGTTTTCATTATGTTGCAAGCTAGGAAGGTAGAGTAGTCAGTAGAAAAATCACTTGTCCTAATCCTATCCCTTTTACTTCATCAGCTGTGGGGCTGCATGAGAGGAGAAAGAGAAGAGTCTAATGGGCTATTCAGAGAATTGATCACTTGGAGAGAAGAGTTGTCAGAGGAGCTTTGCTTTGAATTTTCTCATGCTTTTCTGAAAGCAAGCTGCTATTCTCAAGAAATATGGAGTAAATTTTAGTTTTTTTCCTTTTGTTCTTTTCTGACTTACCTATTGTTACTGTGGTTTTGGTTGTGTGCTTTTCCTATTCTGTGATAATACTGATGCATCTTTCCTACTCTGTTCTTCTTTTTATCTTCTCCATTTTATCCTTGTGTTGTGTTACTGAAACTTTTATTTGTCTCCTGTCAGCCCCAAATTGTACAGCATGTGATACTAAAAGCAGCTTTGATGTCCTGCTCTAAAAATGCTCTAAACCAAACAATACATGTGTCAGCTGTGTAAAAAAAATAAATAAATAAAAAAAATTTCTTAAGAAAACCACCTTACTTCTAACATTAAGATCTTCCCCATCATATTAGTGTATGGTACTTGTTTGTCAAAAATTGTAAAGGATCAAAATATAAAAATAAATATATAATTTGCTGTAGCAACACTGATGTGTAAGACTTAGGAAAATCCTGCTTAAAGTTTCAATGAAACTATTGCTTAAAACATTGGCATTTTAACCAGTGAAAGATCTGACATTTGGCAGGTGTGAACAATACCTCAGGAACATATCCTGCAAGTATTGCATGCCTGATAATGAGAAGTAACACTTCAACACTTGAGACAGTTTGGATTCTAGACAAATGCTGACATGATTTACTTAGTGTGACAGATCTATTTTTATGAGTATTCTCTTAGTAGAAGCTGGGACAAATTATTAGCATGTGTAGAACACGCATTTTTTTGTCCTTCCTAACAGTGTACTGCAATGAGAAGCTAGTAAAGGACATGTGAAGGGATGTAGCCCCGTTTGAGATCTGATGGTATTTTTAGTGCACTAAGGAGAAAAATAGCAACAATTAAAGGCTTATCAGGTGGTTGTAGGTGTGAATTGTGCTACTAATTCCAGTGATACATAATGTTATGTGTGGTGGCACATGTAACATGCCTCCTTGTTTTTTTACTAAAAGCTGGGAGTGATGTTTTGACCAGGGTGATTTTTTTGTTGTAGCTTTACATTTTTATTTTACTTTCATGATAAATGCTGTTCAAAACCGTATGGAATGGGGATTTCTGTGCTATAGGCTTTAGCATGTTTAAGAATGTTACTTAAGTCTAGGTAGTAGAGGATGATGCTTCAAATAGATACATGCTTAGTACATTGGCAGATAAATTATGAAGATTGATTTCTTCAGAGATAAGGCTGAACTTTGACTCAGTACCCTGTATCAGATACCTGCTTCATTCTTACACATAAGAACATGTAAGAATTGTGCAGTGAGCCTGCATCACTTGAGTCTGATGAAACGTTTTGATACTGAGCTTGTTTACCAAACCCAGTGGGCTGAATGGGAGCTTCAGAGTTTGTTAGAGAAGCCCTCCTGTTGAGTCACAGGGTCTGAACTTCATCTCAGAGAGGAGCCTGGGTGTGGCTGGATCCAGACTTTTCAGCAGTTTTTGTCTAAAGGATTATAGAGGTGTAATTGAACCTTTATACAACTTTGTCCTACAGGATTAAGGATGGCAAACCTATATTTTTATCTAAATATATACAATGTATTATCATTAGATACAAATAATTTACAGAATTTTTTACTACACAGTACAGGAACTGTAACAACTATTCTAATATAGTGCACTATGAAGCAGTTGTATGAAAGCTGGCAAAACAATTAAGTAGACTGATGTTACTCACCTGTAACAATGACCTTGGGCAAATCTCTTTAGCTCAGCCTCAAGAAGTAAGAGGAGTAGCCTTGAGGGATATTCCCCATTAAAGAGACAAATCTCCATAGATACACTCCAAGAAGGCTTATGTCAGAAGACCCTGCATTAAAATTTAGGACTGGGCTTTTATAGTGTAAAGTGACTGATGATGGTCAGATGCCAGGTTAGATGTCTCCAGCTGTGTCAGCTCAGCAGCTTTGGACAAGTTATCAGTAGTATCACTTGTTTGTTTGTTTATCCAGGAACAGATCTACCACACCTTCATCTTGCTAGGAGGATGTTTTGCTTTGGGACTGATGAGTCAGGCTGGTTTCAGCATTATTCAGCACCAAAAGCAGTGTGATGCTCCCTGCTTCATTTACTGCTTGTACATTTGCAGTGTTCAAGTTGGTTTACCCCATTCCAGGCAGAGCATCCTGCTACACCACTAAACATATCTGGGATACCAGAACTAAATGTCAGCCCAATGTAAATAATATACATGCTAACTTCAACATCCTTATTTCTATCATGCTTTAATTAATGGGAAATGTATAGTATTGTATAATAGTAATGTATCATATTTTAAAAGTATTATCTCAGTTCTTTAAAGAAGTTTTATGATTGAGGACGTACAAGTGTAAGAACTGAATTAAGAACTGGATTCCCCTTTTTTAAAATAAATATTACTTAAATATATGTTCATTTCCACTTTGTTCCAAAGTTGTTTTTTTTAATGATGCTAATTTGGAAATCATATTGTTTCTTTTCAGTTTTACCACTGTCATTAATTATTTTCAACCTTTTGCACATTGCAGTACAAGCCAGTGTAATTTTTTGCAGGAGGAGCTGGCATGCACACTGTTGCAGATGATTTAGGGTTTGAAGTGGAAATACTGCTGCAAAGCTGGAGCTTTTAGTTTTGAATCTTTTCTGAGGTTTCAGGGTCTATTTGAAAATTATTAGTAAACAGCATCCCATTGACTTTCTATGTTTACAGCAACAAGAGAAGAAAACAGCTGCACAAATAAAAACATCTTTCAAGAGTAAGAAACTAAATTTGAGGAGTTTGAGTTTGTACAGTGTTAGGTGTTTTCTGTGTGTTGGTTACATTTTAACTCAACACTGTCCATTTAACAATAGTCAAATGACTAAACTTTTCACTTCTGAGCTGTTATCTTCTTGAATTGTTATTAATTTGGAGGTGGTGAGGAAAATAGAAAACATAGAGTCTACTAAACCAGAAAAGTGTAACTTGGCCCTAGCAGGTCTGTTTTACTGCTTAAAACATCTGTTAACAGTAAAATTATTTGATGTTTTGTGGGGCAAGAAAGAGGGGAATATTTACATTTATCTTTTTAGTCTCTTCTTCAGCTAAATTCCTGGATCTGTAATTAGAGTTGTGTAATCAGAGTGTAATGGTGACTGTTATACTTGGCTTTCTACACCTTTTTTCTCTGCCTGCAATGACTGATTTAGGCCCCAGCTTACACCAAGCCCTGAGTTTTCCAGTAACATGAAGGGACATGAGTGATCTTTATACTTCAGCAAATCAGAGGTCTCTGTGTCATGTCCTGACATGAAGTAGCACAAGCGCACTGGGGAGCTCACAGAAGACTATTCATGTCAACAAGGAGCAGTGTTCAATATTGGGGGTGCTGTTTCCACTTTTCAATCCTTTGTGTCCAGATGGAGCATTTAGGGTTGTGGATGTGAGAGGATGTTATACAAGTTGGAGAGAAAAACTCTTGTAAAATCATGACAGTTAGTGGTTTTCATAAGATCTGCCTTTCAGATGACTTAGAAGTAATGGTAATTACTTTTAGAATAGTAAAGAATAGTTAAGAATAGTAAAGGTGTCAACTCTTTCTCATCCAGTTCTCTAGAAATCATATCTTCCGTGAAGTCCAGAATGATGTGTTTCTTCTATTAAGCCTGACTTTCTGTACTTTATTCAAGATTAAACTATTGCATACCTCTAGTTCATGTTAGTACATCTGTGCAAATTCCTGTGAGCTTCTCTGAGACTTGAGACTGGGACCCACCTTGTTTTAGTGTGACTAATGTGCCAATTTCGCACTTCTGATTCTGCATAGTGACTGATCAGTATCATGCAAACCTCTAGTTTCTTACAGGTGAGCTAATACTGTAATTTTGTCATAGGAAATTTCTATAGAAAAAAATGCACTTTTAGTGCATTAGTTTTCCTTCTTCAAGAGATTTGTAACTTTTAAAAGCAGTAAATTTCATCTGGACTATAAATCTATACGAATATGTACTTCTTAATTGTTTAGGATTTTGGATGTCTGTTCTCTGGATTTTTGTGGTTTTTTTTTTTTGTGTGTGTGTTTCTGTTTTGTTTGATTGTTTTGCTTTAGCAAATATCCCTTAATTAATATAGTACTTGCCACTGCAGTTGAAGCAAATAATTTCTTAAAGTATGTGTTTCTTATCACTTGTATTGCTTGCTCTTAGGTACTCTTAATGATGTCTGTACATTTCCAAAAATAAACAAGATTAGCACTATTATAAAATTGACATCCATTTGTGAAAATTGCTATTAATGAACTTTTATGTACATCTTATGCTCAAAATCTGTCAGTACTTTTGATTTTTTTTTTCCAAACTAATAAATGCTTTTACTTTCACTTTCTCCACATCTTTCTTAAAAAAACTGTTCTTGCATTTTGCAGGTGCATGTCTTTGTATTTACACTGCATGCTCTTCAATAATAATGTAATTTTTTTTTGCTTTAAACTACTTTTTCTGGACCATTATTTCCATGAAGATTCTGTGATATAATAAAGTTCATGATTATTGCCTGGCTGTTCAATCTAAAATCTAAAATTGTTTAAAGCTTACAGGCCACGCTCTGCTTTACAAAAAATAATCAGCTTATGGTTCAGTGTTCTTGCATACTTGTCATATTTCTCTGTGTGTTAATGTATGTCTCTGCAATTCTGAGACAACAGCGTTTCACTTTTTACCTCCTTCCTTGAGCAGTGATTTCTTCTGGTCATGGCAGTTTGCTGTGGTGCTCAATATCAGTGACATTCTCTGCACATTTCTTGTCAACTACTGTATGCTTTCAGTAATCCCATTTTGAATGGAAAATCCTATAAAATGTTTTTGTTGGCTTCTTACCACAGCAAACTATTGTTCAGGAAGTAATAGTCCAGAGTAGTGTGTTAGAGTAGATAGTTGTTCTTTAGTTCTATTTATTTTCTTTGAAGATTGTTTTGTTGCAAGGTGACTCTCTATCTCATTGTGGAGATTTCAAAAGCATAAAACACTTTGAGCTAACTGCCTATAGCTTTTTGTCCCTTTGAAAAATTTTCTTTCTTGAATATCCTGTTTGTTTAGCAGTAGTCCTTAATTTTGAGTAGCTTGGGTTCAAGGGTAAATAAGCTATGTAAACATGGTCATAATCAAATTCATACTTTGTTCTAGGTGACTATAAAATTTTAAAACATCCTTTTTTGGTTTCTTATTAAAACAGATTGACTTTTACATAGAGTTGGCATGGGAGGAGAAGATGAAAAACATACTTATGTTTCTAACCCTGAGTATTCTGGGGAGTGTATTCCAAATAAAGTTTCAGTTGAACATGAAAGGCTGTTTGAAGGGAAGGAGCTTGACTTACTTTTACAGTGTGACGTAACATGAAAACACAGAATGATGGGGGTTGGAAGTGACCTCTGGAGATCAACTAGTCCAGCTCCCCTGCTATAGCAGGTTCAGGTGGAACAGGTTGGAGAAGATCTTTGTCCATTTTGGTTTTGAATATCTCCAAAGGAGAGTCTACAACCACTCTGGGCAGCTGCTTCCAGTGCTCTGCCACTGTCAAAAGAAAAGTTTTTCCTTGTATTCAGATGGACCCTCTTGTGTTTCAGGTTTGTTCGAGTTAGGTTTCCTCTAACCAGACTGCCCCGCCGATTGCAACCCTCTGAGCTCTGCCATTTGTCCAGTCCTCAAAGCAACAAAAATCATTCTTAGATATTTGAAAGAAAATGGAAAAAATGTATTCAAAGTCTTCTAAGGGGCATCCAACTTTGGGGATTTCCCAGGATGTGATTGTCTCCTCTAATCTCAGCTATTTCTGCTCATTTCTAGAAGGCAGCAATAAGGCTGAGAAAAATATGTACTATGTAGCCAGAGACCTCTAACAGCCATAAAGTGGACAAGATATAAATAACTTTTTCTTGTCTGACACTCAGTCATAAGTACAGTAAAATAGTGTAAATGACTACAGTCTGTGAGTGCTTTTAAACACTGTTAATAGAATAACTTTGTTAACAGCATGCAGTCATTTTCACAGCTAAACATAAATATAAAACTAACACTTAGCCACAAAGGGAGACCTGGGTTTAATTGCACAAAAAGAAGACAAAACCCATGTGAATCAACAGCTGAAGAAGTAAAAACTGCAATCAAAAATTAAGGCTACAGAATATTCAGGAAGGATTTTTGGTGGACCAAGAACAATTTTTGGTCCTAAAGAAATGAAGATAGTAGGGTCAGGAGCAGATGAGATTGCTTCCCACATTTTTTAGTGGAGGAGAGTATGAATATTAAAAACACACAGTGACAGCAAGGAGAAATACTGAAGAAAGAAGTCTACCACCATGGTTCCTACTTCATAGCCCAAACAGCTCCTTCACCTCTTCACCTCAGCTTCAGTAACTAAGACTGTCAAGGACCACAGCCATCAGTATTTAACTACATGGCATCAGCTCACTGGCATTGTGTACTCAAAGCTAATTTAGGATAAGATGATTACGGCCTAAGTGTTTGAATATGTAGTGATAATGGCTGATAGTGATTAGGAACTTAACCACAATGTGTTTTTAATGAATGCCAATCTAGTTAAGTGTGGTTATAAAGTTTGCAACTGGTCTTATTTATCAGGTTTTCAAATCTTCCCATCACAGCTACCTTAAGCTTCACTGTGTTAAGCAGTAACTGCTTATCAGGACAGAGGCAATTGAAGGGTCTCTTTAAAGCCTAGAATTGATTTTGCATCGTTGAGAAATTAAAGAAATTGCAGGATAAAGATGTGATTACCTGTTTTGAGCTAAAGAAATTGCACAAAGCTTTATCAGAACCTGATGCCAGTGGATATACACATTTATTTTGTGTAATCTAGCTAGGAATCTGTAATGTCCTTACTGTAACTTGCTACTTCCATGCATAATTTATGTTCTGTAAGCTCTGCATCAAGCCACTTGCTTATGAGTTTTTCTGTTTTGTGATCCTAATTCACAATACCTTACTATATTTTCTTGCTTTTCCTGTTTGCAGTACAAGCTCCAAATTCACAGCTTAGATCAAAGTAAAGATGAAACAAAAATCCTCTTTAATTGATTGCTATTAAAAAAAAGTTGACTGTGTTACACTCTTTCTCTTGTCCCAGATCCATATATATATGTCCGTATCATTAGTATGTGTGTGATCACTAATTTCTGTTTCATTCAGTTTAGTACTGAGTCATGTAAATTTAGTCTGGCTGCCAGAATTGTTCTCAGATGTGATTTCACAAGCCAATGGAAAGTTCTGTGAAGTGTAAATTTCTTGTAGAAATCTAAGGTTTTTCTTTTTCATCAAGTCTTTCCCTTCATTGTTCTTCATGCTCAACCCTCATAGCTTTTGGTATCTGAAAAGATTTTTTTTTTTTTTTCCCTGAGAATGAGAAAGAAAGGCACAAATACTAAAACTCACACAGAAAGAAAAGCAGTATTGCTTCCTACCTCTTAGCAAATTCTGACTGCTCCATCTCCCTTTTCTTAAAATAGCTGCTGTAAGATCATTGCCCCTCCTTTTCCCTGCCCCTTCCCTTGCACTGGAAAAGAAAGGAAGTTGTAACGATGATAGGCTTTCCATAAATCAGAACTACACAGAAAGTGAGTGTTTCTAATTTCTCTTGTAAACAAACCTCAGAAGAAAATTAGTTAAAATAGATTACAAAGCTATTATGACATTGATCTTGATACAGGTGGGAAATGTCAGTGTGAATAACAACCTTCTTAATATGTTTTGTGGCTATGGCTAATTTTAACATTGCTGAAATCATAGAATATGCTGATTTGGAAGGGAGCCATGAGGATCATCAGTCCAACTCTTTGCCTTGCACAGGACACTACAAGAATTACCCCAATTCTTCCTGTCTTTTAGTAACACACAAAAGTTGTGGAAAGTTTTTAAAAGAATCAATTTAAATTTGTGTTTTGTCTTCACCTGTGCAGAAAGAGTTCCATAAAATATAGTTTGCAAAATTGCATTGCATAGTGTAGCATCACCAATGTGGCCAAAAATGTTTGTTATCTTGAATTAAGGCATCAATAACTGCATTAATGACACAGAGGAATAAATGAGAAAGGGTTTGGCAAAATTCAAAATTCTCATATAATTGCAGTGGAAAAAAAAGTGACTGACAAATGCAGACAATTTCTTCATATTTGTGAGGGACAGATCAACAACTTGGTTCTAGTTTTTGAGGCTGTTGTTGCCCTTTTGTATGGAACTTTTTATGCAACTTCAAAAACCTACTCTTTATACTATAGTATATATATACTTTATACTATAGTTGTATATATAGGTAGGTATAGACACCTATATAGTATATGGCTTTAGATATGTATGTGTGTGTATAGTTTGGTATTTGTGTGTGCATGCAGTGGTTGTATGATAATGTAGGATGAAGTATAGGTATGGGCATGGAAATACAAAAGTGATGCTTTGACTTGGATTTTTGTCAAAGCTGAACCAGAGCTGCATGTGTAGACACATATTTCCCCACAGTAAATATATTGAGTAAATGTTGGGCTTCTTCCTTTTTTTTTCAATTGTACATTGAATAGTTTTTATCTCAAAGGAGAAAAAACCCAAAACATATAGAATACTTAGTGCCTGCTTTCATTTCACCTTTACCTTAGTTCTTTAATGTGTGTTAGTCAACTTTGTCTTCTAATTTTTATTTTTTTTTTCTAGATGGTGTAAAAGAATCTCAATTGCCCAATCAAGATGAACAGAATGGCTTTCTTCAACAAGAAAATAGAACATTCATTTTTTAGGATTATATCTACAACATGAAGCATTTAGCAGTAGCTGTCTTTGAGAACATTCATCTATGACCTGAAATGTCCTGATCCTGAGAAAAAAAAGAGATTCCATTAATTAAGTCTATAATTTTTAAATGCATATTCATGACTAATTATATTTGCTTATGTACAATGCGGATACAGAATTCATAAACCAGAGATTATTTTAACACATGCACACATTTTGTTTTACATTTAGTGTACAAGATACAAAATTTTAATCAAATTTTAAATAATCTTTTAAATTATCTGTATTTATTAATAAATGAAGTCTTGGCAAGAATTTATCATCCATGGACATGAGTAAAGCAGATTCCCCCGGAATGGATGATACTTTTGTATTGGGAAAAATCAGTAACTTGAAAGTAGAGCAAGAAGATGACAGCATTAACTGTACTCTAGAAAGAACAGATATAAAGACAGAACAAGATGATTTCAAACATGTGGACAGCAGTGATGAACAGGAAGACAAAGAAAAGAACTTCATTACCAACAACCCTGGCAAATATTTGTCTACAGAAAATGAAGATGATTATGGATCTCTTTTTTCTCAGTATAGTAATACGCTGTATGATGTAGCAATGGAAGCTGTGACACAAAGCCTCCTTTCTAGCAGAAACATAAGCTCCAGAAAAAAGTCACCTGCTTGGAACCATTTTTTCATATCTCCTAGAGATAGCACTAAAGCAATATGTATGTACTGTATGAAAGAATTTAGCAGGGGTAAAAATGAAAAGGACCTGAGTACAAGTTGTCTAATGAGACATGTGAGAAGAGCACATCCCACTGTACTTATTCAAGAAAATGGAACTATGCCAGGTATATCTTCCTTTTCTTCATCTACATTACTGCTGCCACCTCAGTCTGCAGATGTTGGAGATCTGAGTTCTATGTTATCCCCCATAAAACTGGTCAAGAAAATAGCTTCTAAAATACCATCTCCAGATCGAATAATTGAGGAATCTGTTTCTATTGTTTCTTCTGAAGAAATATCAGATCTCTCAGTTTCTGAAAAGTGCAGCAAAGAAGAAGTCATGGTTGGTTCATCTCCACAGCAAGCTAACAACCAATATGATGACACTGTTGAGAATGTAGCAGAAAAAGCAGTTGTAATTCCAAAGAGTGCATCAGGTTCTAGAAGGAGATCTGCTGTCTGGAAACACTTTTATTTGTCACCTCTAGATAATTCTAAAGCTGTTTGCATCCACTGCATGAATGAATTCAGTAGAGGAAAAAATGGAAAAGACTTAGGAACGAGTTGTTTAATAAGACACATGTGGAGAGCCCATCGTTCCATTGTCCTGCAAGAGAATGGGGGTGGCACCAGCATACCACCTCTCTACACCACACCTCCTACTCTCTTGCCTTCTTTACTACCGTCAGATAGCGATCTGAATTCTATGTCATCCTCTCCAGGAAAACTAATAAAAGAACCAACTTCTGTTTCTTCTTCTCCAGACAGAATCTCTGAGGAGATCCATACTAATCTCACTTCTGGAGATACTCTGGTGGAAGACTCAATGCTGTCATCTTCTGATGATATAGGTGAAGTCTCCTTTGTTTCATCTCCTGAAAAACAGTGTGAGGGATTAGGTCCACTAATATTTGAACCTACTGCTGTGTTTCAGCAAAATAAAAGGATTATGAAAAGGCTTAAGTCAGAAGTCTGGCACCACTTTTCACTGTCACCTGCAGACAGTTTAAAAGCAGTATGTAGATACTGCAGTTGTATGATAAGTCGTGGTAAGAAAGGAGATGTGGGCACAAGCTGCTTAATGAGACATCTATATAGACGCCATCCTGATGTAATTGGAAACGAAAAGAGCTTTCTTGATGTGAGTTTGGCAAATTCTCCTTACGCCACTTTGGCTTCTGCAGAATGTTCATCCTCAAAGTTGACTGACTTGCCTACAATGGTTACACATGATAATCAAATTATATTTCCTGTTAATAGTAAGAAGACCTCAAAACTGTGGAATCACTTTTCAATTTGTTCTGCAGATTCTACAAAAGTAATATGTACACACTGCGGACGTATAATAAGTAGAGGGAAAAAGCCAACAAACCTAGGCACAAGTTGCCTTCTAAGACATTTGCAGCGGTTTCATAACAATGTTTTGAAAACTGATGTCCCAGAGACAGTATTATCCTCATCTACGGATAATCACATGCCACTCCGCACAGAAATACTAGGATCTTCAAATTTTGATGAAACCAATGACAAGTTTTGTGACTCTCACCCAGTTGCCAAAAAAATCACAAGTCTTGTAGCTGAAATGATTGCACTTGACCTTCAGCCATATTCTTTTGTAGACAACATTGGCTTTAACAGGCTGCTTGAATATTTGCAACCTCAGTATTCTTTACCTTCTCCATCTTACTTTTCTAGGACAGCAATTCCAGATATGTATGATAATGTAAAACAAATAATTATTTCACATCTTAAAGAAGCTGAAAGTGGAGTGATCCATTTTACATCTGGAATATGGATGAGCAACCAAACACGAGAATATCTAACCCTGACCGCTCACTGGGTAACATTTGAGTCTTCATTTCGACCACAGTGTGAGGATTACCACTGCTCAGCACTATTAAACGTATCACAGATCGATTGCGACTACAATGGAATCAGTATTCAAAAGCAGCTAGAATACTGGTGGGAAACGTGGATTACTTCCATTGGACTTCAGATTGGGATTACTGTTACTGATAATCAGAGTATAGAGAAAACTTTAAATGAAGGTGATCATTCAAGTGTACAATGTTTTAGTCACACTGTTAATGTAATTGTAAATGAGGCTATTAAAAGCCAGAGAATGGTTCAGAATTTGCTTAGTATTGCAAGAAAGATCTGTGAACGTGTCCATCGCTCAGCAAAAGCAAAAGAGAAGCTAGCTGAGTTGCAAAAAGAGTATGAGTTGCCTCAGCATCAGCTAATTCAAGATGTTCCATCCAAGTGGAACACATCATTTCATATGCTTGAACGTCTTATTGAACAGAAAAGAGCAATTGATGAAATGTCAATAGAGTGCAGCTTTCGGGAGCTAATAAGTTGTGATCAGTGGGAAGTCATGCAGTCAGTGTGTCATGCTCTCAAACCTTTTGAAGCTGCAAGTAGGGAGATGAGTACACACATGTCTACTCTAAGCCAAGTGATTCCAATGATTCATATACTTAACAGAAAAATAGAAATGCTGTTTGAGGAAACTATGGGCATAGATACTATGCTGAAATCTTTGAAAGAAGCTATGGTGAGTAGATTGTCCTCCACGCTTCATGATCCAAGGTACATTTTTGCTACACTTCTGGATCCCCGGTATAAAACATCATTATTTACAGAAGAGGAGGCTGAACAATATAAACAAGACTTAATCAGGGAGCTGGAAATAATGAGTTCTACCTCAGATGATGATAAACCTCTTTCCAATGGATGTGATATCGGTTCACCATCTACAAATTCATATGGGGAAGATAACCTTTGGTCACTCATGGGTGACATGAAGAAAACAAAAGACCTGAAAGAGAGAGCAAAGTTACCAGAGGAAATGGTGCTTTCTTACTTGGAGGAGGAAGTGCTTGAGCATAACTGTGATCCTCTAACTTACTGGAACTTTAAGAAGTCATCTTGGCCAGTACTGTCAAAATTAGCTGTCAGGTTCTTGGGTTGTCCACCAAGCATTGTTCCTTCAGAGAGACTGTTCAGTACATCCAATGAAAGCAACAACTTTAGTCAGTCAAGGTTAATGATTGAACACTTTGAAAAGCTTATCTTTTTGAAAGTGAATCTTCCTTTAATATACTTCCAGTACTGAAACTAATGAACAAACTGCTAGACTAAATCTGTTGTTGCTCACTGGATATTAACTATCTATAACTCAGATTTTTAAATTGCTCCAATAGGGGCCATGTATGACATCTAATCAGTGACTATAATTCCAAATTTTAGGTTCATTTTTTTCAGCTTTCAATATGTCTACATGTGCCTTATTCATAGTACTTCAGGCCAGATATTGTATATATGTTTTTTTAAAAGTTCACACTAGAGATAGCCTGTCTCGTCAAATTATACAAAATTATGTAGGTTTTAATCCATAATTGTAAATGAACTTTAAAAAGCTCAGTCATTTGTTTTAATAGAATGGAAAAAGAAAAAGAAAAAAAAAAAAAGATGTAAACAGTTCTATTCTGTAGTTTTTTATTCAATTATTATGTAAAAACCATAAACCAGGTACTGTATTTTAGTTGAACATTGCTTTAATTGCAAGAAAACAGGTTTTGTAGTTGTCAAAAGAAAGCTGTACGTGAAAGATGGGGTTCAAGCTGTCTTTTTATCATATTGTGTTTTTATCTGCAAGCCCTAAAGTACTTAAAGGATTAAGAAGTTATTGAGGACGATGTGTTTACAGGAGACTGTTGACTTAATATCTGAAAATAAATCTTAAATTTAACATGAGATGGAATGTCAGTTATACAGCAATCGGTAGTAAAACTTCCCATTATGGGTTCTCCTGTTCAAGTTTTACATTTTAAGTGAATTACAGAAATATTCTGGGTATTTATAAAAGGTCTTGGAAGTTCTCTCAAAGTTTGTGAATTAATGCTTGTTATTTAATGCCATGTACAAAAAAAGGCAAGAAACTTACCACAAAGATTCTAATGTAATTCTGAAGCCTTTTCTAATCTTTAGTGCATCAAAACTATAAGGTCCCTATTGTAAAAATTGAGCCCTTACTCCTAGTGTAAATTCAGTTGTGTAGAACAGCCTGTTTTAAAGCTCCTAGTACAGAAATAACTGATCTTCTGGTTTTCAGTAATAGCCTTATGGATATGGTGCACTGCTTAGAACTTTATGTAGTAAGGTTGATTCTTAAATGTTGGTGTCCATCAGGCAAATGAGATATAGAGCCTTTAAAACTTCAAATAAGATGGAAATAATAGCCAGCATTTTAATTTGAAAGGAACATTCTCCTTAGTTTAACTCTAGAAAGATTCATCTTATCATTTCAGTTTTCATTGAATACATTTTTGGGAAACAAGTCATCATTTGCCTATGACCTTTTAGAAAAGTTGTAGCTTTGTTAAAATACTCTACCTATGCCTAATCTAATTTTGCATTTACTATGTTTTAGTGTATTTATAAATGGTGAACTCAGTTTCTGAAATTAAACATTTTATTTGCAATTTTCCAGCGGTAGTCAACACTGCCTTTTTTTTTTATTATTATGGATTTAAGACAACCATTGAATAAAAATTAATTCAAACAGCTGTAATCATAAATATACCACAGAACAAGCTATGTGAAAAGATGGGTTTTCCATGTAGTTCTTTGGACTTGAGCCTGGATTCTGCTTCTTTTCATTTTCCAAAAGCTGTTTTAACTTCAGAAAAATTAGTTGAATTACTTCTCAAGTGGCTCTGGTTTCCATGTGTCATTTCTCTAAACATTTTACTGTTTCAGCTATTTCAAGTGTTATTCCATCATATTTTGTTTATACCTGTGCTGTTTAAGTAAAATACTACATCGTGTACTTGGGAAAGACTAATACTGCTTTTTTCCCTGCAGTATTTTAAGATGTTTACTTCTATCAACAGTCATCATCTCTTTGGTCTTCTAGGGTTAAATGAGAACAGCACATATTTTTTCTGCAGTAATAAAACAATTTGTTCTCATTTATATATAGCTGGAAGTAGGTGAATTTGAAGCAGCTTATTGGGAAACATGTTTAAATGGTTACTGGTTAATCATTATCTCAATTTTTTCTCCTACATTTTAACTGTGAATATAACCTTGACCCTTGTAAAGGAGATTTTTAATCTCTCCAAACCAGTGGAGAGGAGAGTAAATGAAAAAAAAAAACCCAATTTTCTTTTTAAACAAATTATACAATTTTCACTCAAGGCTTGAATGTAAATACAGCATATGACTTAGAGCATTTTGGAGTCACATCACAAGAGGAGGAATACTGGCAGTGAACAAGCTCATCTGAAAATCACAGTTCTCTGGACACAAGCATCTTGGCTTCTAAGTCTTTGCTGTAGCTCCTATCAAACTCTCTGTGTGGAAAGTTGTAGCGATGGTATTTTGTAGCCCCATATCTGCTTCTTAGTCATACAGATAATTAATTTTATAGTCATGCTTTTTTGTCAAAACTTACTGAGAACACAAGAACTAGTCACTATTTTTAAAAGTAAAATTTCATCAGTTGAAGTTAGTCTATTTATACTGTGATTTCCCTTTTTCATTTGGGTTTGGTTTGCATTTTTGAAGGGCTCAGTGTTTAAGACAACAGTTTCAGTGTCAGCTTGGTTAAATTAATTAAAAGCTTAAGCTAGAATTTTTGTAAAAGATAATATGCAGGCCAAAAAGACCTTAAAATTGAAAAACTTAGTTCTTATATAAAAATAAGGGAAACTGAGAACATTAAGTTGCTATTTTCAATTGTAAGCCTTGATCCTTTTATAGGAGTTACAGGAATATCTCCTTCAGATCAGGCACTGCTGCCTGTGAGAAAAGAATGACTCCAAAAGAAGGGCTGAAAGCTTTCATTGAATCTTGAGGTAAGTTATTGAGTGACTGTGTTTTGTGTTGGGTTTGCCTTATTATTTTTAATGTAAATTCTCAGTGATTGCTAGAATTCTGTTTTCACAGCCTTTCTCATATTTGTAATAGATAAGATGCCCCCTATTTTTACAGTGCTTTCCCTCAGACTAATAAAGCTGTAAACAGTGGGAGTTCTCATCAACCCGAGTTTCTGCTGCACCAATCACTGTGGCAGCAGACAGTTCCCTAATGCGTAACATGGTGACCCTGCAACAGTGATACTTAAACATTAACAACTTCAGAAATAAATTTAGTAAGCAGTGCTTTTTCAGTGTTAGAATAGAAAGTGAAGTGTAGATGATACTTGGTCATCATAAAAACCTTAAAACTTCTGCATCATTTAAAAGTAGGCAGGTGTAACTATACACTGCAGCAAGAAATAGTTTATAGTAATAAAGGTAGGAAAGGGAAGAAGCTGAGATCTGCAACTGCCTTTTCAAAGAACTCAGGTCTTGTGAAGGTTATATAATGGAAAGTATCTATTGAGATGCATATTATGCTTCAGGAACCTGAGACAACGCTTCCCCCACATTTATCTCTTTTTGTATGTGGCCTCTTTTCCTGCCCACCAAGTCCAAATGAAGGAAACATGTTTGCAGAGTTTAGTCAGTGAGCATTTACTACAAATACTCATACCTTCCCTTTGCTCCCCAAAAATAGCTTCTGAATTATAAAGAACTGAAAATCATTGCAAAGCTGACCCTAAAGTGATTTCATAAAATGAGTATGCCAGCCAGAAATAGTAACCACAGCAATGTCCCAACTCAGGTATCAACTTTGGTTGTAAGGACAGGATCTTTGCTTAAGCTGTCCCTGACTCTTTATTTTCTCTATGAACCAGTGCCTTCTTCCAGCTTCTTAAGTTGGCAGTTCTAAAGGACAAGGTAGACTCCATTTCAGGCAGCATTTTACCTTATACCTGGCACAAACTAACAGATGAAGAAGCCTTAGTACAGAACCAAGGGCAGTTGTAGCTGAAAGAAAGCAGAATTGCTGAAACAGTGCCATTGACAGTAAGATGTAAAATTTCAGAGGAAACACTGGCTGCCCTTAAAATCATAAGGGCTGTCCAAAGGTCTGGAATGAGCAACCAAAAAGTAGTTAGAGTTACTCATGTTTATCTAAAGAGCTGCTCTAAAATAAGTAGCCGCACACAAAATGGACCAGTTAAAATTTGAAATCATACCTATATAAATAGGAAATAAAGAAAACCTTTGTAGAGGTATTTGTTAGTTAGCTTAAAGAATTTTTGCAAATACCCTTTCAGTCTTTGGCGTCATGTTAAGCAGATAGTGATACATTTCATGTATCACTGTTTAACAGCCTCTTAACATTAGTCTTGGTATAGTTGAGACTAATTATGTAACCAGCTCACTGAGATAGCTGTGGCTAAACACTCTTGCTTACATCAGTGATAAACTCAGCCCGATGAAAAGTTTTCTTCTTTACTTGCAAGCAGAAAGTGAAGTCACTTGCATAAGAACGAACCTTTGAATACTAAGAAGGAAAGCTCTTTGAGGGTGGTGGTAGGAGGGGAGTATGTAAGAGTGAGCACATGTAGTAAAGGGAAGCAACACTAGGCTATCATTCTTGGAATTTCTGTCTAAGTTATGAAAAAATGCTGCCAGATGCAAGGGAAACACTCTTGCATTAAAACTGATACAGCAAACCAATGCTAAGAACTCATGTCAGTTTTCAAGCTCCTTAACATTATGGGAAGAACTAGAAGTATTCAGGAAAATAAGAATGGTCCTGAAACAACTGCAGGAGCGGCAGCACAAGCTTAAGCTTGTTCTGAATGTGTAAGCTGCCTCACCAAGGAGATATGTGAAATGACCAGGGAGCAAGAAAAAGGAGTGCGCTCAGTGTTTCAGAATACTTTGCACAAATAGATTGCATTGAAGTTCTGATGGACAAACAAGGTTCTTCAAGGGAAGAACATGAGACATGCTCTGGTTTTTCTTCAGTCATAGCAGATAAATGTATTTTATGTCAGATCAAATAAAAGCATTCGCCATATCTCCTCACCCCAATTTAGCTTGAGAGAGAAGACCCTAGGAAGTACTTAGGGGAGGTATAAGGTGAATATAGTCTGGTTTTTTCTAGCTCTTGATATTAGAGACTTTGTGAACTGGAAGTTGTTCCTTGATCTTTAGTTCTTTTGGGTCTTGATGGAAGAGTCATCAGTTTACCTTTATTTTAAAGCAGTTTTTACTTTCATCTTCTAGAAATGTCCTCTACTGGCAGATTCCACAACTTTTTTTTCATGCAATTACTTTATTTAGTTTAATAACAAGAATGTCCTACATCTCAGGCTATAAGACTGATTATTCACCTTCTCCATGTGAAATGGCATGGTTACATATTTTTGTCCAACTAATCTGTTGGACTTTTTACAGGAACAAGCATTGCTTCAAAGAAATTAAGTCAAACTGGAAAGATCAATGTATAATGCTACACAACATTTGACCCTTGGAGAGTTTAAACAAGACACCCTAAAATAAATTTCACTCTATAGCAGCATTAGAGATGAACTGTACTATCTTTTTGCTTTATTCAAGTTAATTCAACTTTCAGTTAATTCAGTATACTCACCTTTTTCTGCTTTTGCTAAAAGCTGAACTTCATGGTAGGATTGTAATCAGTCAAATCAAAAGGTATTTTTCCTTTAAGAACTTAAATAGGCAGGAGAAATTTGTTATTTTTAAGTCCCTTCAAAAATTCCAAGTGTTCAGTCTGTTCTCCTACATGCTCCATTCAGTCTGTAACTTGACACTTCCTCAGATGTCCCCCAAATGTAGAACTTGTAATACCCCACTTCAAGTCTGTAGAAGGAGCAAGAGACTTCCCTTATGCCTTCTTATATTTAAGGGAACTTAAACTCACACCTTTTTCTTCCATGCAAGTATGCTGAATATTAATTTATGTTAAAGGAGAAAATAAGCTCTGTTGTTCTTGTGGAGCTCAAGAAAGGCAACACAAGACTCGGAGATCAGAAGATTCATTTAAGAGAGAGATGGCTTTAGCATCTGTTCCAAGGGTTGCTTGTTTTATTCAAGCAGCCTTTAGGGAAAACTGCAGTAATCTTCATCCCACTTCGGCAGCTGCCCTGCTTATTCCAAGTGTGGGCCACCATAATATTCCTGGCCTGTGTCTGAGATGGTTAGCCATAGAATCAGAGTTAGAAAGGAATACATGAGTTGGAAAGGACACACAAGGATCATTAAAGTTCAAATCCTGGTCCTGAACAGGACATCTCCAAGAGTCACACCATCTCCCTGAGAGTGTTGTTCAAACACTTCTTGAACTCTGCGGGGCTTGGTGTTGTGACCACTTCCCTGGGGAGCCTGTACCAGTGCCCAGCCACCCCCCTTTGGGTGAAGATCCTTTTCCTAATATCCAGCTTAAACCTGACCTGACAACATGCTGTTACAGAAGTCGTATTGCCACAGGTACTGTGGTGCTCCATGCACTGCCTGGATCACAATCTAGCCCTTTTAGCTACAAAACTAAAGTTGCAGATTTTCAAACTAAGCACTTCAATAACTACGTAAGGAGAATAAGATGTAACAGGACCCAAACAGACTTCAGACACTTTTCAAAACTGCAATCCACTATCTCTTTCCTGTCTCCTTGTATGTATTTTATCTTTCTCTACCCCAAACAAATAGAGTAAAAGGCCAGTTTGAACAGATGGCTTCTATTTCCATGGGAGATGAGGCTGTGAACAGTAGCACGCACGAGTGCCACAGCTGAACACTATCACCAGTTTAAGTCCCACAGGTAGCACCTACACACCAGAACAAATCTGTGGGGAAGGACCCTATGATGTATGAGATTCAGCAAGATGAAACTCTTCAAATGCCTTGTGTATATATTCAGTGCTACTTCAGACAGTAGTTCGAGATGCCTATTCTGCAAGCACAGTAGCCCTAGGTTTTTCTCTGTAGGTGATAGAAACAAGTTCCTACAGAGGGATTCTGACAGCCAGGGATTTGGAAAGCTGGAGCAACCACACAGACATTTGTATACACCTGGGCAGGATAAATTTCAGTTTGGGTTCTTGAGTTGTGGAGTCCAGCATGGGGGAGAGTTACATGAAGTCAATGATTAGCCTTAATATGAAGGCCTACCTACATCCTTAAACAAAAGTTTTCCTTTGTGTGGTTCCAACTCTGCAGCTATTTGCACATGCATTTCCTTTTGTCTCTTGTCAATTGTTTGATGTTCAGACTGGCTCTGGAGGAAGCTACGTTTTTTTCCAAAGACAAATCAAATAGATAGTACGTGAATGATTTAAATTTCAAGAGCAGCCAGAGACTGGACCAACAAGTTCTGCAGGTTGCCTTTGCCAGATCTGCTCAGGCCAAGGAAGCCTGGGCAACAACAGCCACCCACGAGGGAGCAGGCTCCACCCCACCAGATCAGTTCCACTGATATATAATCTAGAGGCTAAAAAGAAAACATGGTCCCAAAAACTGAAACATACACAAGTTTGTTCCTTACAAGGTAGTTCCTGAATCAAGCAATTTTAGAATAAAAAGAAAACAAACAAAACAAAAAACCCAAACCACTTTATTCCATAATCAGATTTTTATCAAGTTTTCAGTCAGCAAGGAATAGTTTTCTGCCTGTGATAATTTCAGTGATTCTGACATTTTACACTAAAGGAGCTTCTGTCACATTACAACTGGCCCTAACCAGAATTTTAACCTTTTTCCCTTGTTCCATTCAGCAATTTATGCAGACATCCTTAAAAAAAAATCTAGTAAAGAAAACTACAGAGCATGCAATCTTACTCTAGTTTATAGAATGCAGCAAATGGCACATTAGAGCACTCCTTTCCAAAGGGATTACGTAATAAAAAAAAAGGAAGAAAACAGCACCTATCTTAAAATGGACATTTTCACAGGTAAATTCTGCACTGCAAATTATGATATCATTACAGCAGAAGAGGAGAAACATTATTTTAAAAGTTGTTTTTCCCAAGAAATCCGAGTTACTACTTTTTCTTGAACTGTTGGAATGAAGATAATCATCCTTAGTACTCGAATCTGTTATGAAACACTTGTCAAGAGGTCCAACTGCTTTTTAAGTGAATATTTCATTAGTTTGGTAGCCTACAGGGCACAGTTAGGTATTAGGATGAAGCTACAATGAATATGGCTTTTCTATGTTGGTAACATCACTACGTTTCACACAGGCAACCTGACAGCTGAGGGGGTTACAATCCTGTAAATACATTAAGTAATACATCTTTGCACACATAGATTACATATTAAATTATTGCCCTAGCACAAACCTGTTGATTTTGTATCTTATATAGGACAATTAGGACATACCTGTGCTACGTGGTGAAACAGACTACCAAACCAAGTACACAGGTTTTACTCAATATCAATGAACTTGTAGGCAACCTCTCTCAAATATATCTAGCAATACAATTCAGTATACTGAGAATATACTGACTAGGAATGCACTGTATTATTTATGTAAGAAACAGGACGGAGCTAAATACCAATTGGCAGGTACAGAGATTTTCTGTGCCTTTCCACAGAAGCTGAGTTGCAGTGCTGGAATGACAATTTGTTGCTGTCTTATATAGTTCAGTCATCAGCAAAATCACATCAAAGACTTACTTAAAATTCACAGTCAAGATGATAGAGGAAGTTTCTCCAACAGTACTAATTTTGGTTTCAAGTTTAAAGTAAAAGGAGGTAGTGCAGTAAGGTTCAATCCAATTTTACTGATGCCAGGTATATTTGCCAGTGGCCTGTGGGTTGTCTTGTAATGTGATATTTGAAGAGGATTTGTTTCCATCAGTATATGTGTGTAAGAAAACATCAACTGGTCTCCTGGTTTAACATCTTCTCTTTTGTCATACCTGTAAAGAATAAAGAGGGTTTATTTTTATTCCTTGTTTTACCTATTAAAGATGGCCATTATTGCAGTGGCATGTAGCATCCAAGATGAAACACAAAAAGGAACAAATGTTCTCAGTTATATTTCCTGATTAAAGAGTACTAGAGGAAGAAACAGTATTTTTGAAGAATGTAGGGATTCAGTCACTCCATGCAAGTCTTTCTGCTGCTATTGTGATATAAATCACATCTCCTAGAAAACTTTTTACTAGTTCCCTATTTGAATTCAGTGGAGAAATTACTCCAAAGCCTAAAATTGTGGGAAACTGGACCAATTTTTAAGTTTTACCCTACAAGAATCGCATTTGGAGAAATGGGAAGGGGTGGGGGGGTTGTTTGGGTTTTTTTTGCTGTTGTTTGTTTGTTTGTGGGGTTTTTTAATAATTCTAAAAAGTACCTTATATGGTACCTAAGCAGAAACCTTTTTCTTCTGGTACTCATACATTAGAGTAGGAGCCTCAGAGAATAGCAGGGAGAAGACCTCCTTGAACACTGGAGGAAAGAAAGAGCCTGGCAATTACAATGCTGATTTGGCACTTGCTATTTCTACATTCAGTTTGCTGATCTACTACATGTTTGGGCAGATCACTCTGGGTCAGCTTTTATGAGCTGTTTAAGTACCAGAATACATATAAATTATGCAAAATTAAAAAAAATATATTAAAAATAACTACTGAGTTCTAGGGCTATTAATTATGTACACTTACAGTTGTTTCTTAAAAGGACTTATGTTCACTCTAGCTATTGAAGGATTTTACAGGATGAGAAAACAAGTGCCTTAGCCATTTGGCAGGGATGTGAAAGATCTAGTTTCAGTCACTTTTCATCTCATCTAAGCCCAAAACTGAAGTTCATTATCGCTTAAGAACTGCATGAACCCCTTTAATCTTCTAGGAATTGAGACAAATCTCCCTCACTGTCTCATGAGGACATGATTCTACTTTGCAATAGTTATTTGTTCATTCGCTGAGGAGAGTCAGGTGCCATTTATAGCTTAATGGTTAGGATATCCATACTGGACATGGCAGCCTGATTGAGTCCTCAATCCAGCAACTTCAAAGAAGAAGAAAGAGGTCAGTTCACTCCAAAACACTCCATAAACCACTGTTAGGCTCTGTAACCTGAGTGAAGACCAGTGTCCCGTTCTTCACCTTTTCTCTTGTCCTGTTCTGTTTTCTACCAGCACTTGGAGCTCCTATTCTTAGGCACCTTAATCCTTCCACACATTTCAGAGGCATCTTATTCAGGCTGTGACTTTCCTTGCAGATGTGGACACAGGTAGGGAAGCAGTGCAGTCCCAGCCCTACATACCCTTAAATGCACCTAGGATTAAATCCAGCCTGCATCTTTGCAGGCCTGGCCTCTCATGTGCCTGAATTCCCTGAAAAAAGTGTCTATTGATATTTTTGTAATGCTGCCTGACGAGACATTAGCATTTAAGACATTTGAAGGAAGTACTTTACAGAAAACTAGAGGTTTTGTGTGGATTGTTAACTAAAATTTTGGCAACTCAGAAAAGATCCCAGGGTGACAGAATTCATAAGGGTCACTAAATACACCATATAATGCAGAATTTGCCCAATGAATAGGTGTTTTCTTCTTCTTCTAAAACAACTGCATGCTAATTTCACCTGCTATTTCCAAAAATATCACAATACCCCTTAGGTTGGTAGATACATCCAAACTGGCAGAAGGAACAGCATTACTTTGTAACAACCTTACCAACTAATTTCACATTTTCTTCATCAGCAAGTAGAAGGCCTTTCATCTGGCTGCAAGCATTTCTGAATTTTATTATTTTTAAATACTTTAAGCTTACACAGCATATTTAGTCAGGGTTCAAAGAGACTGCACTAATTGAAGACAAGATTGTAACACCTGTTCCATTTAAGAACCTACAGCAAGCTCCTTTCAATCACCCTTTGAAGAAAAATAATACATCACTTGCATTTTTCTTGAGGCAAATAGATCTAATCTGAGCACTCTACTGAAAGCTGATAACTTTAAGAAGATTTATGGATTGTAGTTACCTGATGAATCATCAGCCTTCACAGCCATCCCATCCCTAATCTGCTTCCACCTGACATATATTGTCTATAAAGATGTTAATTTTTACCCATCTGAAAGGCTGTCACTTTCTTGGACAACAAGAAAATGGACAGTTGGTGCCACTAAACTTTGCACTACTGTGCTGTCAGACCAAGTGGTAGTCCTGTATATGACTGATGCTCAGTTGTGGATTTTGCCTGGTTTTTTTAATGTGAAAATTTATGCTGAATCAGCCCTTCCTTGAGCCTTTGTTTTGCTGAGTACAGATAAAAGTGAGAGAGAAACCGCTTTGTAGCTGCAACACTATGAAACATCAGTCAGTGACAGGGATATTATTCATTCACCTTCCAATCCCACTAGGCCTTACAAGCCTTATAAACACAAAGTAATCCAACACTCACCAACTCAAAAAGCTCATTGGAATGAAGCACTACTGAGAGAGTAGAGTTGTATGCAGAGTAGTGTGTATATTTAAGTATATTTAAAAACTGCAAAGATTGAAACATCTTAGCTATCATGCACATTCTGTCCCTTGTACTATAGCAGCTTAATGTCTCTTCCTGATTCATGGCTTAAGACTTTCTCTAGATGCAACATACAAAAAAACAATATGAAATAAACAGTGGACAGGTAATTGAAAAGGCTTTTAACAGTCTGTAGCATCATGAGAGTGCTTGGAAATAAAAAGGCATAGCGAGATCGATGATTTTTGTAATTCCCTTGGAAGCATTCTTTCCCCTTCTTCTGCTTTACTTTCAAAGTAGTTCTATCTCATAACATACCAACATTTAAATTATGTTTGTTCATCTGATCCTGAATACTGTTACTGGGGTAAAAGAACTCTGTGCTCAGAATATCTCTTATATCAAACTCTGCTTGTGTTGCTTTTGTTTTGTGCAGTATGAAGGGAGGCTTTGTGTCACCTTCTAATGAATCATTTTCATTAAGATAATTTTCATTGAAATTAAAACCTTATGCTTCAGCTGAAGAGGTAGGCCTAAAAATCAGAAAGATGCCCATGTTTATTTTGTTTTCATCCTGAAAAGCAAATGATGTGAGCCCACAATGTCTCCTACTATTCATTCCAATATTCCAACGCTGAAAAAGTATCACCCTGCTCATAGTAACAAAGCACTCAACAGCCTTCCCTCAGAGCTAATGACTGTGTTTACAGTAGCAGATTCCATGCCATCTATATGAAGGATGTTCCACATAAAAACAGACTTTCAGTATTAAAAAGTACATGAGCCTCACACTGCCACACATCATTCAGACAAACAAATCATTATATATACTGTTTGCCAAGCACAACTCTTTCAGGTTTAGGTTTAAAGTCTCATGGGGTATCAAGCCTAGCCTCATTAAACATATTGGTATTAATTTTGGTAAGCTAACAATTTTTGTGCTGTTTCTGATGTCTTTAGAATCATAGAATTATTAAGGTTGGAAAAGATGTCGAAGAGCATCAAGCCAAATTGTCACCTTAACACCACCATCACATCCACCATTAAACAATGGCCCCAGGTGCCACAGCCACACTTTTAACACTTTCAGGGATGGTAATTCCACCACTTCCCCGGGCAGCATGTCCCAACGCTTGACAACCCCTGCCATGAAGCACTTTTTCCTAGTATCGCACCTAAACCTCCCCTGGCACAACTTGATGCCATTTCCTCTTGTCCTCTGAAATATTCTATGCTATACAGGCAAATCAGAATCAACCAACCAAAACAGTGCTTTATATCTGAAATGGCAGTACTGGAGACATCCAAAATTCTCTGCAGATTCATATTGTTCTTAAGCTAGTTTAATAAATATGCTGTACCAGAAATTGTGTTTGCAATTATTGTCCCTGTGCATATGCAAAAAAGGAAAGAGCAGGCTACTGTCCACAAATCAAAATACCTCATTCAGAACATACCTCCAGTCAGAATTGATTTCTAGAAACCGAGAAACTCCTGTTTGTGCTGCAGCCACATCAATATGAACAGAGACATCTACATAAATAAAGAAAAAGGAATAGTTTCAAAACTCTTCCAACTACACTCTGATTAGTAATAAATTAACAAAATAGTAACAAAGAAGATGCATGTACCTAGTTTGAAGAAGTGGTGTTCAGTACATGGAAAGATATACTGAAATTAAAATTAGGTGACCATTCCTCAAGCCAGCTTTACATACCTGCTGTAGAAGGTACCAACTCATGTAACTTCTGAATTGCCACTCCTCCAGGATAATTGAAATGTGAGACATATAAAGATGTTCCTGAATAAACAGCATTAAGTAGAAGATGCATAATAATAAAGAAAGATCCAAGTTTGTACAGCCAGGATCTCCGGTAGTTATTCAGACTGTTGAGGAAGAGAAAAACAACGAAGAATAAACAGTTATTTTCTTTCATACTGGTCACTGACTACTGTGACACAACTGTTATGGAAACTCCACCTCTAGATAATAAAGATTAATGCAAATTTTATTAATCCAGCATGGCATGTATTTATTACTAATTTCTAGATAATTAACTTCTAATGACATTTAAATTAGAATATTCTCATTAATAAAGCTAAGAAAAACTTATCAATAAAGCTAAGTATTTCTGTGTTTAAAAACTTCAGCTACGAATATATTCTCTTTTAAAGAAGTTAAACTCTGAACTTCAATTTGTTTATACAATATACCCAAACATAACTCTTTAACTCCATGTTTCACAAGCCTCACCGGTGTATTAACCTATCTCCTGAGGTAAGTTGTGTTAACAGCTCAGGAGTACACTGGAATATCTTTTTTTCTGGTAGATGAAATAAACAGCATTGTAACAATGTAACAGTAAAATTAGGGCTCTACTCTCAATTCTCCTCCAGACTTGCCAAACAGTCCCATCAAAAGCCCCATTTGACTCTTCTCTGTTTCCACTCCTCTCTGCAGTCAAATGGGTACAAAGACCTCAAACTCCTTTCTACAGCATATGAATATTTCAGTATGATCCAGAGTTCAAGATGGAAAAAAGTGCATAAAAATAATATTAATAGTTTTCCTTTTACATTTTCAAAGGAAAAAAAAACAATACATAAACAGGATTTTGAACTTACATTCGTGAGCACATTTTAGCAGCCACTATGTTGAAGACAGGGAAAGTATAGATGATGAAACGTAGCTCTTTGTGTGGGAGAAACGAATACAAGAAAATAAAGCCCAGTGCTGGCAGAAGTAAAATCCGAGTTCTCTTTTCTGTTACCCCTAAAGGTACAAATATTATGCTGCATCCCAAAGCACGAGGCAGGGCTGAATAGAAATACCACAAGAAAGGAGAGGTCTTCAAGGTAAAGAGTTAAGGATGCATTCACTGCTAACAATTAAAGTAACCATTCTTTACATTATTTACCCACAAATTTTGCAAATATGCAGTATACTTTTTGTATACACATTCTTCCAGCCTTTCATATCCTGCCTTATCTTTGGAGAACTAAAAGCAGTTGCATAATTACATTAACATTACCCAACAGAGGCACATCAAATGGCACTAATGATGGGCAACATGAAAAACCAAGGGAAAGAAACCTGGCTTTATATGGGTAGAACACAAAGAGGCAAGAAAAAAGTTAGCAGAGGAGACTTACAATTTGCAGAAAAACCCAAGAGACAGACATTGTCTCTTAAGTTTTAAATAATGAAAAGTAGAATCTAACAACCTGAGTCTCAGAAATAAGTCACATCAAGTCTTTGCTTTGGCTGGTAGTGTTCTTTTTCTCTGGATGTTTCAAAGGATACTCCCCAGTTGGAACTTTTGTTTAAAACTGTGTTATACCAGAGTACTTTCCCCTCAGGCCACACAAGTTGCCTCCAAAATAGAGAATCCACAGCAATTGTTAGCCCTAAAAGAATTAAAGAGATACAAATCTGCATGAACTCAAAACCAGGGAAAAGCAAACTAACACATTTGAATAGCACATGTACAGAATATCAAGACCAACATAAACTGAACCATGCATTGTAAACCTCACCCAAAACCCCAGAGAAGGCTGAATATGTCTGTCTTGCAGGGGAAATACAGAGAAGGGAGGCACTTCTGAGAAAAAGCCTTTAAAGAAGCATGTTAGACATGAATCCAATTTGGATTCACCCCACTTCAACCCCAGGTTTGAAAAAAATGGTTTAACTGAGGTTTGTTTTAGAAGACTACTAAGAGCATTAAATGTAATGAATGGTAAGAAGCTCATGATAACTTCAAATAACACTAAATAATTTTTATTGTGAAGCTAAAACTGTTCTTTGTTAAGTTAGAAGAAACAATCACAAAGTTTGCTACTATTCATTAGGTGGAGGGTAAAGGAGAATAAGGGATGAAAAGTAAAAAAAAATACCAAAACTGTCAGCCCTATCTCCTCCACTCAGCTCTTTGAAAACTGCTCTGATATTTAAGGATTTTGCTCAGATAGGAAATGGGGGTGCCCAGTGGTTAATTCCCATTGGACATCCATTGAGGTGCCTCCAAATGCACAATTTTAGTGCATTTTAAACAATTTTATGTTTATTGTTTCTATTGTGCACACTGCTAGGGGTCATCATTACGTATCTGACAACAGCATTTTTAATTAGGCAGTCTGGCAGAGCAGCTTAGAGTATTTATGTGCATATATATACATGGGTCTTCTGTGGACGGGTAGAGAAAAGGGAATTTTTCAACTTCTCCAGCATGGAGATCACTTAAGCTGTTAAATTCCATTTAATAATGGAACAGAGCTGAACTGCAGCTCTGCTCACAACCCTCCTGCTTGGTATCTCTGTCTGTCACACAGTTATGTTTTATCTTGTGATTCAGCTTACAGATAGCTGAGGCAATAGATGTTACAAACAGATAATATGCACAAGTAGCCAAAGCCAGGTACTAACTGTACTGAAGTTAACTTGCACATCTCTAAGCCTCTTTAAGATCAGGACATTATACTGTAAGCATCTAAACTCAGAGGCCTCAGTAGCTTTCTCTGCTTTGCACACATCTATTTCCTCACACAGAATTTTTTTCCTCACAAAGATACAAAAAAAATCCTGTCATATTATTAGAAAATAGAATCAAACTAAACCAAAACCAACTCACAACACCCCACTTACCCTTTCTCCACTGCCACGCCCCAAAAAAACTCCTTAAGGACCATTCAACAGACAAATCAGTCAAAACTCCAGATGTCTCTTGAACTTAATGCCATTTGCTTTCCTCTAAGCAAGCACTTACCCAACCAAAACATTCCAGCTGGAACAGCATGGGAAAGCACCTTGAAAATGGAGATTCTTTTAGTTAATAATGTCACAAGGAGCATGAGGCCTAAGAATATGCAGAGCTCTGATCTGAAGACTATAATCGCCAAAGCTGAGAACCAAATGAACTGCCTTTGCTTTTGCTGTATCCAAAATGTCAATGCCAGAAGTACTGCAAAAAAAAAAACAAAAAAAAAACAAAACAAACAAAAAAAATGCAAATCATATCATACCGAATTATTTATTTTATTTATTTTCTGAAGGGTAACATTTAATGGTGTCTTGTTCCTCTAACTTCCCATCAATCCCCTCTTGGTCTCTCTAACATTTCTAGTCCAAAAATTCTTCCTTTGAGAGACATATAATTTGGAATAATGCACAGCTTTATATCGTTGATGCTTAAGTAATTAAGAAAAGTATAACCACAGAAGGAACACATGGGAACTCTTTCTAAACACTGTATTTAATTGCTGTTGAGGAGGGGAAAGAAAAACAAACCTTAAGGGAGTACTAGAAGTTTCTGAAACTATGATTCATCATTATTATTACTCAATATCAGCTGGGCAGTTGGTTTATTCTCTTGGATGAGTATATTCTATATTCACTATAACATTTCAAACATAAAAATGACAGTACAGACTACTGCTGAGGGAGAAAGATCTATAAATTCATTTACATGATTAGGTGGGACACCTGTCTCTAGAGATGAAGTTGTCTCTACTTGTAATTTAAATCTCAACATAGTAAAGTGCTCTGGATCCTAAGGAAAACATAAAATTCTAAGGTACAAAATCATGAAACAACTTGCATTTTTAAATAAGCATAAATTATCTGAGAGATTACTACACAGTTTATCTGACCATCTGCTTTTGTTTCTCATTTCTCATCTATACAGGTTCTTACATCAACCTCCTAATTTTCTTAGCAGAACAACTTGCACTGAAGCATTTAGTGACTCAGTTAATATCTGTCACATGTGATTCATTTTCCTCTTTATCATCTCTAGGGGAAAACTGTATATGTAGAGAAGGGTTTAACTTTGATTTTTTTTTACTCTAAATATAGAAACTGCTGCATTTGTAGACAGCTTTAGAAGAGGAAGGTAGAGATGTTGCAGTAGCAATTTCTTCTACAAGCCCATGAGAAAGCCCTTTCCTCTACAGCCCAAGTTCACAGGGTTTTTTTTGAACTGCAGGTATACTGCATCCTTTTTCATAGCTCTGTGCTTCATGCATTAGACATGTGTACTGAAACCTTTATCTAATTAAAGCTGTCTGACAAAATCCTACACGTACTCACATTCAATAAAACTTGATTCAACAGTCATTGTATGCATATATGGTAAAAAAAGAGGAAGAAATTTAGACTAGAAAACTAACTTTCTAGTCTTGTTATCACACTATTTAATCAAGTAGATATGTTAATTTAGTCTGACCATACTTTTCCTGCGCATTAACTGCTGATACATTTGAAAGTAAGTTTTAGATTTTAATCTTTTTCCCTTTAAATACCTACCAGATGGAAGTGCAAACACATTAGGGAGGGTTCTTGTACAGTAAAACATCAAATGAAACTGAGTAACAGTGATGAGACAGAAGATTGATGCTGTAGTTGCTCCAAATTGTTTTCTAACTTCTTTCTGCAGCTTCCATAATGTGTAAATCACACAGAGCCCCAAACTTCCTCGGACTATCAGGAGAATAAAAACAGGAATTAAAGAGTATTATCAGATGGATCACTGATGAATGGCCATGTTACATTAAGTGGGAAGACATTCTGAAGATTAACACTTAAGATACCGCAATGTAACGCCCTTCAAAGAAACAAAAAGCCAAAGAAAACTTCATTTATTTTTCTATTCCACTATTATATCTTTATAATTCTAATCCACTTTTAATCTGTCTGGTAGTTCTGCACAAAGGTCAGTGCTTCCATGCCAAAGTTAAGGATCCTTTCTGAAGTGTGCATGGGAGTGTACTCTCAGAAAAGACTTGAGACACTTGCTCGTTTTACACTGCCTGACATTTGTTAGCACAGACTTTCTGTGCACTGTTAGGCTACTCCCTGAAGAGGGAACGGAGTGGCCATGCTGGCCCCAAGCACTATGGTTTGAGTTTTCCTTCATTAAAGAAAAGAATATCACAATTTAACCATTGATCCAAATGTAGCAAAAATGTTTTAACTGATGCTCTAAGGGGTGACATCTCCGAGGATTTGAAGTTTTCATACCTATCAGCTGAGAATAAAACTTGGACATTCTTAGCACAGAAAGTACGTAGATAGCTGGACTGGAAAGAGCAGCAATAAAAATTGGTCCAAGGAACGTTCTTGGGACAACTCCAGGAAATTCATGATGGTCATACTGCAAAAAGGAGAATCTACTTAAAATAAGGCAAATCAGAAACAAGGGAAAATAAATCATATTCACACCACATTTATCCTACAGGTACTGCAGGGAATTGCCATCTTTATCACTGTCCAAAAATGAAGATATTATTTTCAATTTACCTTATCCAAGTCCAGCTGGTGGTACACCACATCATGGATAGCTTGTAGGTTAAAGCTTTCCTCCACTTTTGTAAAGGGACAGACAGTTAAATGAACAAAGGCCACAGCAATAAGCAGCAGCAGCAATGGGAATGACCTCCCACTTGAGCTCCTCTTCTGAGCCATCTTAGGTTTGAAGTTCAGATCTATTCTATTGTAATTAAAAAGAAAAATTTTTTTAAATTACATAAATAATATGGCATGAAGTGCACAACCAGAAGAAAATATTGATTTTGCAAGGAAAATGTACTACAGCAGTTGAAAAGTTTAAACAAAGACTAGTAAGCCAAAAAAAAACCAGGAAATTTTTTACTACATTCAGTGGATTAAGGTAGTCAAAAATATATCCAGAAGCATTTCAGAATTTATGCCACCATCTGTAAATTTAATTGTTTTAATTTTCACCTAAAAAAACTCAAAACACGGACCCTAAAAGAAAGTATATCCCTTTGCCTTCCATACTGCCCCACTGCTGAGTGTCACCTCAGATTTGTGGGACAGACAGCTTTGTAATTTACCCTCGCTTTAACTGCACACTGGATATATCCATGATCTTTAGCACATACTCTCTTGTTTGTTCAGGGCTCCAAAATCAGTGGGAGAGAATCCACAAGCATGAGAAATTATTCAGAACAGAGTACTTTGATCTCCCAGGTTTGACAGCAGGTAGGTCTGGACTCGGCCAGACAAGGACAAGAGATGCCCTCTGGCACCCACACACGTCACTATGGCAAGAGACACTCTGTACCTCACACTTCTCCCAGAAATGAAGGCCACCCCTCCCTAGTGCTTCATTTCACAACACCACTGAGCCATTCTTATGGTAGTATTTATGTTGCATTTTATCATCATGATAAAATCATGTGTTCATGTGATGCCAGAGCAAATCTATTTCATGCTCTTTTAATTTAAGCTTTTAAATTTTTTTAGGTTTACAATTCAATAAAATACAAGAGATTTTGGTTATTGTTATTCTTGTTCTGTTCTCGGAGACAAAATTTCAAAACCAGCACTTTTAAGGTACAACTGGGGTTTTGGCTAGAGATGTTTTCTCCTGTGTTTTGGTCTAAATATGTCCATCAAACAGATGTATGACAACTGGCAGATGCCCTGGCATCACTTAGCAACTGGCTCCTAGAGCTACCTTTTCTTGAACTGATGTATGTGCTGCTCATCAGTAAAAACAAGTGAGCTCACTTGTTCCTTGTATTCACACCTAGCACAAATAAATCCTGAAATTTGTGTACTTCCTGTAAATTGCATGTATCTGCAAATTATTTTAAATATTTCATTGACTCTGCATATCTTTTTCTGATGATTGCTTCTGCTGAAGACTGTAACTGAAGCTCTCAGTCTGGGCTCAAAGACAGAGCATTGTCAAGAGCCTCAACAAGCCCTTCACCCCAGGAAGTAGCAATAGCCTTTTTAACCTGTGTCTAGTATTACTTCTTTACAAGAATGGATAACGATGGTTTATGCTACAACAGAATCCTTTTCCCACAGGAGTAGAAAAAGATGTATGGGACTGACACCAGGATACCTCAAAAAGTGTCTGGCAGGAATTAAGTTCCAGCACAGGGCATTTTATGTTGCACAAATTCTTGTCTACAGAAGGCAAATTCTTCCAATAAATGCACAAGAATCTCACGTTTCTGGGCAAACTTAACTGAGGAGAAAAATGGACACTGAAGGGTCAATCCACTGCTGCACACAGCAACACGACACTTGAGCAGCTCATGCATCAGGTGAAACAGCATATTCACCCACAATGTACGTACTCCTTACCCCAAATTCACAGCTTCTCAACACTGCAGGTACTTTAGGACCCAATAAATCCTTATAAAAGGATCCAAGTGCCAAGAAGTTCTATTTCTTCCTTCTTAGCTACATCATCTGCATAACAACGAGCTGCTGCCATCACCTATAAATACTGCATTCATTATACTCTGACCGATGTACAACAGAGCCTGCACCCTCTATCTTTAGCTGGTAGCTACATGAATACTCAGTACCAAACTTCCTAAGTCAGAATGGAAGTGAAGCTATAGATCCCACAGATAGTTTATCACAAGCTTTTTTTTTTAATCTTGTTGACTCCAATCCTTTTGTATGCCTGAAAACATTGAGCATGCCAGCATACGTGTACATCTTGAAGATAACTATATGCATTATAGATACTGAAGTTTCCTGAAGGCAAACATGCTAGAAGATAAAAAACCAAAGCATGAAGACAACACCCAGGTTTCTGGGATACAGCCTAATAAATTCAGTGGTCTTGTCAAGACTCAAGATAACTTGCTCTGTTGAAAATTGATGCTGACAAGTATCAAAATTCAACTGGAATTTATCAAGACAGGTAAACATTGAATTTGATGACTAAAATAAATTTGCTATATAAAAGCAAATAATTGCAATTATGTTGTTTTTTTTTTAATTTTTAAATGCCAAAACCACAGAAACAGATTTTCCCTTAATAAAAATAATTTAATAATGAAGCTTAGAGGAATAACCATAACCAAATACACACAGGTTTGCCCATTGATTACATTCTGGCAACTTCAGAAGAATCTTCCTCAGGCCTCTACAACATAGCCACACTGACTCCTCCCACGGTAATCTACATCAAGATGGAATCATAGAAGAGCACGGATTTTAAAACAAAGGATTCATGCTTTCCTGGGATTAAACTGGGTGAAAAAAAAATGTGGGTTTTAATGTAAAAAAAATATAGCTGAGGTGCTTCCATCAAAAATGGTTTGTTTATGTTTTATACTTTTTCAGTGGAAGTATCATTAGTTCACATAGATTTTTTTTACTCTTCCCGTGAAAAATTTACCAAATTTAGCTAATTTATGTTTTTCAGACATGCTTCAGAAGAGCTAGAGTTTGGCAGCCAAACTGTACGTTAAATCTGTCTAGAGTCATTTCATTGCCTCACAAGGAGGCATCCAAGCAGAACTACTAAGTGCACCCTAGCATAAGGTCTTCCCTCTTAACGTGATCTACCTTTGAAAAAACTAATTTTGTATTATCTTAAATTTCCATGGCTTTTTTCCTATGCTCTAAAAGCTCTTTCAAGTTTGCTCTAGAATTAATACCTCAATGAGGGCAGATATAAACCTTGTAGTTGCTGGGATTGCCTTTTCTTCTTGTATAAGGAAAAAATTGCAGTTACTATGCTTATATACACATCCTCATGAGTTTCGAGACTAGATAAAAAAACAAAAAACAAAAACAAACTTAGGAAAAAGAAAAGGAGAGAAGGTAGTGGCAGGAAATACAGTGTGGGACATCACTAGACACAAAGGTAAGACGCAGCGATAAAGAAATGGCACTCTTGGGGCCGGGGTAAAAAAACATGCAGAATGCTCTCGACTGAAACCTACCCAAATCCAACCCGAACACCCTCCCCACGCCGCCATCGCAGGGGACACCCGGACAGCCCAGCCGGGGCAGGTCTGAGGTGCCGCCAGTGTCGGGTCACTCTTGTGAGGGGGCTCCGTGGGGGCTTCAGGCCGTGGCCAAACAGCGCCCGCTGCTCCTGCAGCCGCCGACACCGCCCCGAGGCCGCCAGGCCCCCGCGGCAGGGGCAAGGCAGCGCTCCCCGCACACACCCCTCAGGAGGCGGCTGCCCTGCTCTGCCCGGCGGTGCGCCCTCCCGCCACACCACAGCTCCCGCGCCCGGGAGGCGGAGAGCTAGGGCGGCCGCCTGGCAGCGCCCGGCGGGGCTCCCGGGAACGCCCTCTGGCCCGGCTGCAGCAAAGGCACAGACAGCTGGCGGCTCTCCCGCTCGGCCGCCGCCCCATCCATCCCTCCCTCCCTCCCTGCCTGTCACCCGCCCCGCCGCCCCGGGCAGCGCCCGCGGCCCGTCCCGCACTCACCGCGCGCGTCCACGTGGCCGCCCCGCAGAGGGCGCCGGCAGAGCGGGAGCGGCAGCGCCAGTCCCGAGAGCACGTGACCACCTCCCCCGCCGGCCATATTGGGTGATGGCAGGGCACGCCCCCGGCAGCAGGAGGTCTCAGAGGCGGCTGTCAAATACAAATGGCGGGCGGCTCTGAAGCCCCATAGGAGCCGGTGCCTGCCCTTTCTCATGATGGCGGCGTAAGAGGCCGATGGGTGTGGCCCTCTCCGACAGCTCTGCCCCGCCCCCTGCCCGGCTCTCTGGGCACGCGGGGGGCTCCCATTGGTTCGGAGCGTGGCGGCCGCTGATTGGACCACGTCCCTTCGCTCTGTCGTCTCGACCAATGAGCGCCCTTGGCTGGTGCGCGCGTGGGGCTGACGCGGAAATCTG
>NC_031773.1:17307409-17370271 GCF_001522545.3 Parus major
GGTCCCGCGCCCTCGTCATGGGGCCCGGCCCCTCTCCTCGCCCGGGCCCCGCGCCACGACCGTCTCGCGTGGCCTTGGCAGTGCTGCTCTCTTCCGCCCTGTTGCTGCTGCCGCCGCCGCCTGTCCGCGGCGCCGGTGAGCGGCGGCGCCTGGCGTGCTCCACCTGCCGGGGCATCGTCGACAGGTTCAACCAGGTGGGTCGCGGGGTGCGGGCGGACGGCCCCGCGGTGGAGCAGAGGTTCGCGGGGGCTCCCGGCGGGGCCGAGCAGCGGCGTAGGCGGCTCCGCGCCCGCGGCGCCGAGGGGCGGCGGCCGGGCCTGTGCTGGGGCAGCAGCGGGTCCCGCTCCGGCAGCGGTCGCAGTGCTAAGGCGGGTGGGTGGCAGAGGAGCTCCATCTCTACCGCCAAAGGTGCTTTGGTGCTTTTTGTACTAAAAGGCTGGCTCCATTGGAACGTGTTCGGCTCCATAGGAAGTGCTGGTGAAAGCTTCGTACCCAAACATTCACTGTCTGTGGCTACTTGAAGCAGCCGTACGTGTGGCACGGTAAATTCTGGGCCGGCAGCGGGGGCTGCTGTGCCTGCTGACCGGTGCTTTGTACTCTCCGTACGCATTTCGGCTGCTGCGGGCTCTCCGGGTCACTTGAGCTGCGGGGTTTTCTGCGAGGTGACGTTTGGTACCATTGGCTACGATTGGGATCAGTTGTGCTGATCGCCCTGTTGTAAGCTTCTGTGCTTAACTTACAACGTGGTGCAGACCGGGCTGTTACCAAAACTGAATGAAGTAGAGGTTCTGTTCAAATGGTAATAAGTAATAAATTTCCTAAGAACTTGAGGGAGAAGGGTGTAAAGTTTCATACATACATGGTTTTGTTTGGTTTTTTTTTAAATCGGCTATAACGTGGCCTTGTTTATGCACTAGGAAAATTTAATCGTGTTATCGTGTAACATACACTTTCTCATTTTTCATGTTGTCATTAGCTGTTGCTTTCATTCAGGAATTTGATCAGCAGCTTGAGAGCTCTACTGTAGTTTATGCATGGTGCTTTTCACAATTTTATGTAAGCATTTGTTATTACTCTTAGTTTTTGTTAGAAACAAACCCTATGTAATTTCTGGTACTTTTTATATGTAGGGTTTAGCAGATACAGCTAAAAAAAACTTTGGTGGTGGAAACACTGCTTGGGAAGAGAAGATGCTGTCAAAGTATGAGTCCAGGTAAGCTGTCTCAGCACTTCTTATTCAGCTGCAATTTGTGTTTGCTGTGTGTATCAGTGTTTGCTTGGAACTATATATTGAACTTGGCAGCTAAGGTTTCTCTTGTCCAAACCTTAAATTCTTAATGATTATTATGTTACATTACATTCTAATCTAAAGATTATAGTAAAGACTCAAACACCTTATTATTGCCTTTATTAGTCATATTTCTGAAAACAACAGGGGTTAATTCTGTTATTAGTCATAGTAGTAATCACTGAAGTAATGTTTATTAGTTCTTTACTCTGATATTTGGTATGTATTTAAACTAATCCAGGGCACCCCATAAACTGGTGAAATATTCTCACTGAAGTCTGGCTGTTCTGTCAGGTCTTGAGTTGTATTGAATGTTTAAATTATATTTACAGTTTTCCTTCTCTGCTTATAGTGAAATTCGTCTTGTAGAGATCATAGAGAATCTGTGTGACAGTAGTAACTTCGAATGTAACAACATGGTAGAGGAACATGAAGAGCTTATAGAGAAATGGTGGTTCAAGGTGTAAGTATCATTTTCTTGGTGGAGATCTTTGTGTGAGTAAATTATCTAAAAGGATGAACTAATAATGTTAAATCTTGTGCCTATACAATAGCAGTATGAGTAATTCTTTACTGTCTTTCAAGAGCTGCCATTGTGTACAGCTAGTTTCAGGCTAACTTTTAGTATCATGTGCTGCTGTACTATGTTCTTTTTGATTTTCAATTCCAGCAGTTGTGCCAGAGGATCTACACTTGTTTCTTATACACTGTCTACTTAGTTACCAGCAGGCTGTCAAGGCAAACTAACATTGAAAAATTTTGAAGTTTAGTCCCTTATTCTTTTCCTTTGTCACAAAACTGCAAGAGGCTCTTTGGTTCTTGTGGGTTTTTTGTTTGCTTGCTTTTTTTCCTGAAACTACATTTTGTTCTCCTGGCAATCAAAAGAATAGTTGGTGCTATTCAGTGTAGAAGTTGGATCTTTTGAGAATGGTAGAGTAGACGCTGACTTTTCTACCTGCATTTTAGGTTAGACTGGGAATTGTGTTACACCTAAGTTTTTTGTATACCAGTCTTAAATATAATTAGTGCACGGATGGCAGTGTAACATTTAAATTTCTTAATGTTTGGGTTTTTTAGTTCCAAATCACATTTCTTCTAAGTATTTTTCACTAATTTAGACTGTCAGCACTCCTAATTAGCTCAAATTCAATAGGGTGAGCTGCTGTTAAAACGTTTCATAGCTGGATAAGGCTTTTTGATCCTCCGCTTACTTTTAAATGACTGCTTGCTTTATCCTTTTATCTAACTGTACAAGATTGCATATGTGTCAACACGTTGTGAAGGGAATAGAATAGCAGAGCAGAAAATACAGTATTTCAGTTGGGAGGAACTTAAAACGATCACTTAGTCCCACTGCCTGACCACTTCAGGGCTGATCAAAAGTTAAAGCATGTTGTCAAGGTCATTGTCCAAACACCTCTAAAACACTGACAGGCTTGGGTCCTCCACCACCGTCCTGGGAAACCTGTCCCAGTATTTGATCACCCTTTTGGTAAAGAAATGTTTCCAAATGTCCAGTCTAAACCTCTCCTGGTGCAGCTGTGAGCCCTTCCCTTGTGTCCTGTCATTAAGTACAGCAGAGATCAGCACCTCCTTCTCCCCTTTCCCTCCTCAGGAAGCTGCAGAGGGCAATGAGGCCACCCCCTCCACCTCCTTCTAGACAAGCACAGAGTCCTTAGGTGCTCCTCATAGGACATGCCTTCCAGAAAGGTAAACTATGCAAGCCAAAGTCTTTATTTTGGCTAAAATTTGGTCTTAAACTAGAAAATTTGACAAAGTAGACTTCCTAAAATAATCAAAACAATTCATAAAACACATTGGGTTTTGGAAAGTTTCTGTTTTTAATAGACCTTTTGAGTGCATGCAATTGATTGTTTGCATTCCTTTCTTTAACCTAAAGTATCCAAATGTCATTCAGTTTCTGTGGTAGTTTCCAAAGACAGTTTCTTTGCCCATCAACACCTTAGGTATTTTTTACATGTTGTTACATAAAGAGTGGTTGATCACTGGAACAGGTTCCCCACAGCATCAAGCCTGTCAGAGTTCAGGAATCATCTGGAGGACACTCTAGCTCACATAGTTTAGCATAGGAAGTCCTGCAAGGAGCAGGGAGCTTGTGTGCTGGTGCTCAAGCAGCACATAACTAACTTGTTAATTTTAAATATGTCTTCTAAAACAATACTTGATCAATGCTAAAAAAAGGGAGAAATTTTAACCCTATTGTCAAGTTGCCAGTAATTTGAACAAATATTGGCATCTCTTACGGGCTGTCTTCTGTATACTTGATATAAAGGTACAGCAATTATCTATAAGAGAAAGACATAAATAAGACTGTCTAAACTATATATAAGCCTTCCCTAAAAGTAAGGTGTTTAAAAAAAGGGGTGTGTGCGTGTATGAAGATGAATTGATTTTATTTGTTGCTCTTATTTCACTTTCTTCTTAAATATGATCTATAAAATTTGAGTAGAGCTTATAAATAATATCGTATTTTAAAAGGTGCATTTTCAAGTTGGAGGACTACTTCTAGAAATTGATTCCTGAAATCTTTGGAAGAAATAGGTTTCTTATCTGTCATGTGCAATAGGTTTCTCTCCTCTGTTGTGCTGGGTCAGTTGTGTGAGTTGGCTTTTAAAGAATATTTGTTCTTTTTGTTTGTAAATTAATACATATTATTCATATAATCTTTCATATGCAGAAAGAAGAAGTATCCAGATTTGTTTAAGTGGTTTTGCATTGAAACAATAGAAGTTTGCTGCCCTCCTGGAACTTATGGACCTGATTGCCTTGGTAATTTTTCTTCTGAAAAATTCAGTGGCAGATACAGTTTTTTAACCTGTTTGTTTCAGTCTTTACTGTCATGGACAAGTATATGATGTATGATATTTTGCATGAGACACAGGCTGCTGTGTAGTATGTACTTGCTTGGTGCCTCATAATTGAGTGGCTACCTTGTGAATATCCTGCCTAAATAAAAGTTTTCTGGGCATGTAGTAATGTACTAAGCTGTCAAGGGTACTGAGATATGCAGAAACAATCAATGTGATGCTCATATCCACACCTGACCCATCCTTAAAGGCTCTTTGTAACATGAAGTCTGTTGTTTAGGTGGTCTTGCAGAATCTCTGTGGACAACAATAATTGACCAGTTTTAAAAGTAAAACCACCCAAATGCTGCAGGGGTTTAAATGAAGAAACTTAAAACTGTTGATCAGTTAAAAAGGCAAAGAGAAAAATTGGGTAAAAGTAGGTGGGAGGTGAAAGTAAGGTCTTTGCAAAAGTGATGAGAGATATTTTTGCCTCTGAAGCTGGTAAAATTTATAAATCTCTAAAACTGTACTTTGTTAAGAGATCAATTTTGACCATCTAATATATTGGTAAAAATTAAGTCTCCATTCTCTATATTGATCTAAATGATAGCCAGTAGACTTTTAGAAATGTGATATGAGCTGTCTCGGAGATACATTAAAAATAAAAACACCAGTTTTATTCAGGAAGGAATAAAATTGGAAAATAAATAAAATTTTGATCCATGGTCTTTACCCAAAATCAAATTGATAACTGAACTTTCTGGGAGATTGGTTTGAGTTTCTATTGTACTTGAATATATTATTGAGCATTGCCTTATTGCAAAACTTCTGGTTACTCTCAAGGGTGAAAAAGATTCTTGGAAAATATATCCTTCTAAAGAAGGAATAGAAGAATTTAGTGTGACATTTTTAAATTTTATTTTTTTTTCATTTCTGTAAAGAGGGATGAACTTTGGATGCTTGTGCCTGAAAGTCAGAACTTATTTCCTTAAACATTTTATTTAAAAATATTTTTGATCCTTTTTTAGCTTGTCGTGGTGGATCAGAAAGACCTTGCCATGGGAATGGCCACTGTGATGGTGATGGTACCCGAGGTGGAGATGGCTCATGTAGCTGTAAAAAGGAGTACACAGGAGAATTTTGTTTGGACTGTTCTAGTGGTTACTTCAGTTCCTTGAGAAATGAGACACACTCTGTTTGTACAGGTAACCAAGTCTTAACACATGCGTCTGTCTTTGTGTTAGTTCTTCAGTTTTTGCAAGCAAAAATAAAAGCAGTTGTAACTAACAAATGTAGAAACAAAACATAGTTTGGTCACTCAGCTTTAAGCATAAAAGACAGTTTGCTGGAATTCTAAGGTTTTGCTAAGTCATCTTTCCACACTGCCCTTGATTTTTAAATTGTTTTTTTCTGCTTTAAGAAGCAGAATTCATAAAAATCTTTGCTTCTCTGCTTCCAAAGTACTGTTAAGATCTTGAGCTGAAATTACTACATACTGGACTGCTTTAAAACCTAGTTTTTGCTCATGTCTCAGATAATCAAAAATGGAATAAATGGGCATGGAAAGAGTTGATCTGTACTGCAAACGACTTAGATTCCAGTTAGATATGCCTAAGTTTAATTCTGAAACAAAGTCAGGTTGTAGGAATAAAATTTTGCATTGGTCAGATTTTCAATTGTTCTTAGACTCTTGGTTAAATTCTGCAACAGTTACATCCTGACCCTGGGATCTAATAAGATTGTTTTTAAATAGTCTATATTGTTTGGGTTTCTTATTTTAATCTGGTTGTGTAATAATTCTTCTATATGATTTGTTTTAGATTACAATATATAGCATACTTAGATTACAATATATAACATACAAATGTTACATAGGGTCTGTTATATGTGTATGTTATATATATACACGTGTACAATACGCATAAACAGCTGGATTTTTAGTATATTTCCTTCTGAAGTTCTTTAGAGTTAAATCACTTTACGCATTGCTCTCATAGCTAGCTATGAGGTAGTTTGCAAACTAGCTATGAGGTAGTTTGACGATTCATTAGGAAAAATAATGCAGAGTTTTATGTTTAAACTCATGTCCCAGCCTTGAGAGGCTGAGCTAAATTTGCCTTCCTGATCTCCTCTTTCCAAATATTTTAGAAATTGGACCTGCCACTTCTAGTCACTAGAATTTCATGGCAGTTTCTCAGTGGTGCAAATAACTGTAATTGCTAGGTTTGGTTTCCAGGGATATTTTGGGATTTTGCAGTTGTTTTGGTCAGATAGCTGCACGTGTCAGTATTAAATCTTGAAATTAGAGAGGTGCCATCTTGTGAATGGGACTTTGAAGCTACTGAAAAATGATGGCTTACAATGAAGCTAAATATAGTTTTCTCTGAGAGTTTGTGTGCCCGAACTTGTCTTGGGATCTCTCAACAAAACTCTGGTTTTCTCCTCCCAGCCTGCCATGCTGCCTGTAAGACTTGTACTGGTTCAAGTAACAAGGACTGCCAAGACTGTAAAGAAGGCTGGATTAAAAATGAAGATGGAGCTTGTGTGGGTGAGTAATGCTTGGCAGACTTCAAACAGGTTTTGTAGTAACAATGGCTAGTAAGACAAGATGACATCACTTCCAAGTTTTATTGTATTCTGTGGAAATGATCTGTCAGTTTAGATTTCTACAATTTTATTTGTCTCTTTTATGAACTCGTTTCATGTTGCAGGAAAACAGTATTTTCTCACCTCTGATTGCCTGGTGATGATGGTTATCTTTATCAAACTGTTCACTGTATGTCTTTTTAGTTTAGTGGAATACATAGAACAGCAAGTGGGGTGTTTAGTTTTAGACATGAGGTTTTTTTGGTGTTTATTTGAATGCTAAACAATGTCTCTTGACTTCAGCTATTTTGTCAATTAGTAGAAAATTCATAAACTTAACTATTTTGTACTAATTGCACATTTACCTTCACATAACTTTGTTGTAAATGCTCAACCCTAGCAGAGTTCAACCACTCACTAAAAGCCATGGGTGCTAACTTTTCCTGTTGTTGGACAGAAATACTAGCTCAGTGCTTCCATTCATCTCTTACCTGTTTTTATCTTAGCATTTAACTTGGTTTATGAGGAGATGTGAAACACTTCAGGGAAAATGTGAACACTATGAAAATACTCTCAATGCAGGAAAGCACTAGGGAAGAGTAACACATTCTGTTTAAGTGGTTGAATTTGACCCTTTAAAGACCATAACGTAATGCCCGGAAACAGTGTCTTAGAAATTACATGAGCACTGCTTCCTTTTTGAAGTGCCAGTGAGAACTGGGCTTGAATTACAGCTCTTGCAATACCTGCTTGGGCAACTACTGAGCACTCCCAGGGCATTTTTAAGATGCTTTGGTACTGTCTTCTGTACAGCTGAGTTTGTTCCAAATAATTATTGCCACTACTGAACTATAAATCGAGTAATCAATAGGAATGATGGGTGCAGCAACAAGATGACAGCAATGACAGGAAGAAAGGGACTGAAATCGCATTTCTTTGTTTGAATTTTTTAATTAAGTACTGTTGCACCCTTTCCTCAAAATCATAAGACTTGCATGTTTTAACTCTGCAGTAGAATTGGTTTTCTGCTAATCTTAACCTGATTTGTTCCAATTTGCTTTGTGTAGAATACTAAGAGGTGCATGTATGTGCATTAGTATAAATTTTTTAGTCATATGAAGAATTCTATAACTTGGTAATGTAGGAGTACAGAAGAAAATTGTGTTCCAAAACAATAGTTTGTCCGCTTGTTTGTTAAAATATTTGCATAATTGCATGATTTAGAAATGACAAAGATCACAGGTTTACTGGAAGTTTATTTAATTTGAGCTCTTGAATTTCTGATACATCTCTAATTGTTATCACAAAGCATATGAGGATTGATTTCGATTTTCTAATGCAGATTTAAGCTGAACAAAACAGTGTATGTTACTGTGGTAGTTCTGTGTCTACCATGTTGCATACCTGACCCCAAACACATTGCAACAGCTATTCTCAATGCAGTCAGTTTATAGCATCTGTCTGTTTAATCTTGACTACTATTTTAAGTAACTTGTCACTTTTTATGTTTCAGATTTAGATGAATGTGCTTCTTCTCCTTGCAAAGATCACCAGTATTGTTTGAACACAGATGGATCTTTCTCTTGCAAAGGTTTCTTTTCAATTTACTGTTGTATTTTAATGTCTAGAATCCTAAACTAATGCTAGAGGTAATGCTTATAAAATGGATGATATGTATTTGGTAAGTATGGTCTGATCCTCGCTGGGCACAGGGATGATGAGGCTTTGGACCTATTGTACAAGCAAAACAAGAGATTTCTGGTTATTTCTACTTGGCTTTTGTAAGACCCCCCCCACCTCAAGTACTGCCTCCAACATAAGGAAGGCATGGACCTGCCTGGGTGCCAGAGGACAGCTGTGAAGATCTTGATCAAGAGGGTCACCTCCCCTATAAGGACAGGTTGAGAGAGCTGAGGTTGTCCAGTCTGGATGAAAGAAGGCTCCAGAGCCTTTCAATACCTAAAGAGGCCTTCAACAAAGGTGGAGAAGGACTTTTTACAAGGGCGTGTAGTAGATGAGACAAGGAGGAGTGGCTTCCAGCTGAAATAGAGTAGGCTTAGATTATATATTAGGAAGCAAGTCTTTACTATGAGAGAGTTGAGGCACTGGACCTGAGAAGTTATGAATGCTCTGTCCCTGGGTGTGTTCAAAGACTGGTTTAATGGAACTCTAAGCTACCTGTTCTAGTGAAAAGTGTCCAACCCCCTAAGGGGGGTTGGAACTAGATGATCTTTAAGGTCAACTTCCAGCCAAGCCAGTCTATGATTCCTTATGTGGGTAATCCGTCTGACTTTGAGGGTGGTATTTTAAACCCCAGATAAACAAATTTTTTTATGCATAAAATATTTTATCTTTAGCATGTGATGCCAGCTGTGTAGGTTGCACAGGAGAAGGTTCTGAAAAATGTAAGACCTGCTCATCTGGATACGTGAAGGAAGATGAGAAGTGTACAGGTTGGTGGATTTAGCAGTACCTAGTTGAACGCTGGTTAACTCACTCTTGGTTAGCTATGCACTCTAGCCATGCTGAGGAGCTCAGAATTACATTCACATTTGTGTGCTTCAGCTTTCATGCCCGTCAAGATGGACCTAGTCCTTCCGGTATTAGCTGCAAAAATGTTCTCAATAGCTTCCTTTATATTACTCAGCTAATATGATTGACAAGGCTTAAAGTGAACCACTGGTACGAAGGAACAAGGTATTTTTATAGTAGGTTCAGGAAACAGATACATGAGTCTTTTGTCAGTTACTTATCACTTCATCAGATCTCTGTTTCTCTTAATTTCGTAACAGAAACACAGGCATTCTGATAATCCATCAGTGTCCAAGTTCAAATGATAGTCATTCTTGGTGAATTATAACATGAAATTAGACTTCCTTTGTGGGAAAGAGCATAATCTGAAGTAGCTATTAACTGTGCTGATGTAGTATTTACGAGCTCTGTTCCCTTTAGCTATACTTTGATGGCATAAATAGAAAATGACTGTGGTGGAAATGTTCAGTAGGTTAAGACAAATTGCCTAATTGTGACAAACATAACTGCTTAATACATTTCTCTGTACAGGGACCTGCAAAACATTAAAAAACAACCATACTGGATGTTACCTGAATAACTTTGAAACAGTCCAGATCATGAAGAATTAGATTATTTTAACAGAAGTTAAATCTGTTGCAGCAGCATTCTGCTCCTCAATGTTTGTCATATTTGAACAGCATTTTGTTTATATGACTGAGCACAAAAAAGTTTTATAACAAAATAACAGCAGTGGACTCTTTCTTTCCTGTGCTATCTTTAGATATAGATGAATGTAACCTTCCCGAAAAGGTCTGCACAAACGAGAATCAAGACTGTGTAAATACATCAGGTAGTTACAAGTGTGTATGTTCAGAAGGGTTTGAAGATAAGGACGGAACATGTGTTCAAACTGTAAAACCAGGCAAGTAGCTTTTAAGGGACAATTTAAAAGAATTCAAAAATATGGTGTATCAAAAACTTAGAGTTTTATTTAAGTCTAAGGGTCTAGTTACTTGTAAACCCTTCTGTATTATTTCTCATCTTTGTACAGCTGTAGTCTGTATCAGTAGTTTGTAGTGTAGGCCACACTCTGAGCCGTGGTTTTTTTACTTAAAGATAGTTTATGTTCTTAAACATTCTGTTCTTGCATTACTAACACATTTTTATTTAAATCAAGGTTGTGTTCTTAAATCACTTAAAGTTTTGGTTTTGTTACATAAAATGACATAGCAAATTTCTACTGTCATAAAAATGAGTTTGTCCTCCCCAATTTTTTCCTTTATCATTAGTTGAAGTGACTTAAAGGTTTATTTGATTGCATGCAATCTTCAACTCACTGAAATCTCAGAAAATTACAAATCAGAAAAAGTTAGAAATTTTCTCTGCTCTGTAACAGAACCGTATTTGTTTATTTTGTGATCATGTGAGTGCCAGAGCTGGTGTTAAGGTGAAATGGGGAAGACATCCATCTGTCAGTCACAGGGAACTGTTTAGTTTCATTTAAATTATACCTTTTGCCAAAAAATTCAACTCTCATTTTTTTCTAGGATATGTTGGTCCATATGGACAGAACTATATTCATTTAATGTTCCATTACTCCATCTAGGCCTCTTTTACAATTCCATGGAGAAAGATGGGATTATTTTGCAAGAACAGCTGTAGGAGAATAGATGAAAGACATCTAATTTCATACCTTTATGTTCTTTCTACTTCTTAGCTTGTTTGGGTGTTTTTTTTGTCCTCCCATTTCTGTCCCCAAGACTGATTTTTCAACTTGTACTAATCAGTTGTAAAGATGGATGTTGTATTGCTGCTCGAGGCCACTCAGTTCATTCCTTTTACTCTCAGTGCTCACGTTATTAGTCCTTTAGAATTGGTTATGTACTTCTCTGATACAGATACACAGGGTCTCAGTTATTACCTTTGTTAATGTGGTCTTACATTTTGAGACTAAAAGTAAAATGAAAGGTTGACAAATTGGCTTAGGTTTCTTTTGCTTAGATGATGATTTTCCCGGTATAATAAAATTGCTCTGCTTTTTTAAAGGTTGTTTTAACATCTGAACTGAGCAGTTTACTATAAAAAACAATTTTAAGTAAGACTTGCCCTGTTTTTTCAAATAATGGAACTACTACTGAGAGGTTGTGTAGAAAGGAGGAAATTCACAGTGAATAGCTGAAAACAAAAGCCTAGAATAGAATTGCCTGTGCTGTTTTTCTTTTTACTTCCACTAATAGAATTATAAAAGTTTATTTGAAAAATTTTGTTTGCATATAGTAAAAAAATTAAATGCATGCTTTGATTAGGAGAATAGTGCAAGTAGGTGTTACATATGGCCTAATTGCTTCTCTGGTCTTAGTAAGTATGTTAATTTGGGTTTCACTTAAAAAAAATCCCAATTTCAAAAGTCATGGTTATATTTATATAGTGAATTATATATGTATATTTGATAGTAGATTTGTATTGTAATTGTGATATTTTACTTCACAGGAGAGGAAGTAGAGAGTGAAACAACTGAGCCTTCACATACTGAACATGTTGACTTATGATCCACGCTCAGAACCAAAAGACATTCCTATCTAAAGTTTTAAATTATTGGACTAAGTCTGTGCTAGCTGACCTACTGTGGAAGTGGTATGAAATACACAGGTTGCCATTAAGACTCTTTTTTTAAATGGTGACAACCTGATCTTTAAGCTGCATTTCTTTATTCTTAAATCCCACTTTTTATATAATTCTTCTAAAAGAACACTCTAGATGGGTTAATATAAAATTTGAATGAACATAACACTGTACCCAGCAACTGTAAACAACTTGCAGGCTTCTCATTCTAGTGCCTACTGAAAATTATCTTCTGTAAGAATTCAGTTACACTTCATAATTCAAGGAAAATTTGACTGAAGTTTGTTGTTTATAATCATGAGAAATATTTCTGTAACTGAAATACAGCTTTTGGAAATTGTCAAAGGGAATCTCTCTGGTGGGGGAGGGAAGCACTGTTCCCATAAACAAAATAGAATGCCTAATATTGCATTCAATAAAAGTTTATTTTGTTGGAATGTGCCTTAAAATTTTTAAGATGTTAATACCTTGATGTGTTGTCATGCCTATTTTTCTTTTAAGTCAGTGAAAAAGCCACAAAAGCAGCCCAAACAACCCTCAGAAAACCAAAACCCCAGAACCTTGTAAACTGTATTTCAGTTCAGCATGGAATACCACAGTTGTATTGGAATATACATGAAATAAAAACCCCAACCCAACAACATCCCCTCTCTCACACACTTTCCTCTAAAGGAAGAACTGTGTCAACTTAACTTTTCAAAGGCAGATAAACAGGTCTTTCTGACAGACACTTGCATCAACTGTGTAAACTAGTTTAGAAAGTGGTGGAAAGTAGGTTTGGCTAACACATGCCCACAATGGCTCATAGTTACTACGTGAGTACTCTCTAGAATTGATGAATACAGGACTTTCACTACAGCCTAGTGCTATGTGTAACAGCTTCCTGTCTACTGCAGAGCAAGCATCCTGCAATCAGGTCTTCATTTCATCTCTTGTGCCATTTCAGAGGGAGAGCTTATAAGCATATCATAGACTCAACTGCCTATGTGTTGTTTCTAAGCTTAAAGGCAAGTATAAGAGCTAAAATGGATATATCCTGTCAGAGCTGTAAATAAAACAAGGACCATCCACATACAGTCTCTGGTGGAAGTGAGTCAAGTTTAGAGTACATTGTGATGATGGATATAGGGAGTATAGCAAGGGGGTTATAGAACACAGCTAAGAAGAGCGCAGTTCAGGCTTGACTATGAAGAAGTTATAAATGGTACCCTGAGGTAAGGGGACATAAAAAGGCTATGAATAGGAAATAGGAAAATAATAAAAATCAGGCATCTTCTATATACTTCTGGAGTCATGTGAGGAAGAGTTTCTCCTCTTTATAACCACAGAAAAAGAAATTCTTGAAGCTTATGGTTTTTTATTACTCACATTCCATTACCAGAGTAGAAGCATCAGAGTGTTGTTCCCTACAAAACATACGGACATAGTACCTGGGTATTAGGAGTCACTAATATTCTATTTGCTCAATTATCCCATTCTCCTACCACCAATTATAGGCATGTGTTGTTCTGCATTAAATTATTGTGGGGTCCAGAAAGGTGAGTTCAAATATTTAGAGCTTTCACGGAAGGAATGTTGGCCAAGGTATGTATGTGATAAATACTTAGTACTGTGCTACTGTCTTATGCCCTCTTCATGCTGAGTTTTTAAAGAATTGTATTCTCCTTTTACTACTTCAGACTGTAATTACTGCCCCATTTTAGAAGTTGAAACTAAAAATTATTTTGACTGAACTTAATCTTTTTTTCCCCCCTCTGCCTTAAATACAGTGGGGATTGGACTCTGAGTTGGTTTGGGTTTTGCCCTTTATAATCAGAATGGAGCGGGTGGAGGAGCAGGATTTGAACTGATTAGCAGAAACTGGCGATGAAAGTCAAGTGCATTTTGTTAACAAAACCAGTCCACACTATCAGTGCTTTCTAATGTATATGTTAATATTTTGGTGTTAAAAGAAAGCTATTTCCATTAAATTTTTTATTGCATTGTAAGGACATCTGGTTACGTGGCACAAGACTTTGTACTTAGGGTTGTCTGGAATTACAGGTCTCGTGTCCAAGTATGCAAATATGTTGGTAAATACTTCAGAAGTGATCTGAGATATCCAACGAAGAAGATTTGTGCCTCAGTGAAGTGTTGGTTAGGTACTTCTCTCATAAATACAAAGGTGAACTTCTAGATCCACACATATGATTTATTTTGTAAATTTCATACTGTGGTATTAAACTGGAAGCAGCATCCCTTCTGCTAGATTGTTTTGCTACTCCTTTCGGGTTTCTTGACCTAAAACTAAGTGTTCTTTTGCTATGGGAAATAGTACTGAATAGTGTATCTAGGCACTTGAAAGGACAAGATTCTCTTTCTTGAATGCTCCTTGAAAGAAACACTTTCCAGGAGCAAGGAAGCTTAAAAGACCTTCATGTTTCAATGAAGGCTCTCAACATACCAGGAAAGCAGTCTCAAGTATGCAGCATCTATACCACAATCCTGCAGTGTCTAAACTTAGAAGTCAAGGTATGTGCTGAAATGTTTTCAGCATTGATACATAATACCGAATATTTTCTTTGATGTGAATTCCCAACATGTCTGTAACAGACACTGAGTTCTTTTCAAAGTGTAATACAATCCATTCCTAAATAGGGTAAATTAATTTTCTTCTGCAGAACACTGTGATGACTTAAGTAATTCAGAAAGTCAGCAATCACCTGAAAGGGTACAAATCATCATCTTTTTTTCCTCAGAGAACATGCCAAAGTCAGTAAGTTATCGACAAGATCAGGACATATATGAGATACATGTACAAACACAGGACTTTTTATGGATGATGAGGACTGATCATACATCATCCTAACGTGTATGGGAGAGGTACTACTTAGGCAGCTGTCAGTTGAAGAGCAAACAGTGATATTTGTAAGTTGAAAAAACACCAAGAATTATGAAAATCACCAAATCACACTTCAAGCATAAAGCTCTCAGTCTGTATGGCACTATGTGGATATATTGAGACAATTCTCCCTGATGAATAGTATACACCCTGCCCTTCAGGTTAATTTCAGTCCATTCTTAATACTGCACAAAGTACACTAATAATTCAAGTTTGCCTTAGTTAGTGACTAACTGGAAAAAAATGTGTTGAGAGAAAAATAAGCAACAAAGCTCCCAGCAAGAAAATAAAAGCTTTAAAAATCCAAGAAGTCCTGGATAATATATAGCAATAATATGAAGGACTGTTGTCCATAATGGTCCTACCTGACCTCCTGATACCCCTCCCTTCCCTCTGTCTCTGAGACTGCTATGGATTGTTGCCTAAGATTGTATTTATGTGTTCTGAAAGGAATCTTCTGAGGTTATTCAAAGTAACTGCCTGGGTTTTTTTCCCTCCCTTCCTTGCATCAAAATGGAATTTTTCTCATCCCTTTCAGCAACTCCACACCTTGTCTAATTTCATGGTTTCATTTGCTGCAGACATGCCTATAGCAGCCTTTAATACCCTTCAAATTCTTGCTGGTTCTTCTCCAGACAGGCTTTTGTTTTCTTGATTCCATTCCTTCATGCTAAGACAGTGGGTCTGTATTTCTTCCAGGTCACTTGCCACTGTTTCCACCTTGTGTGTTCTTTTTTAGTTTAGTCAGGAACTTGTTCATTCTTGACAGCTTCCTGCCACCTTTGCTTGATTTCCCACACCTCAGGATGGAGAAAGTGATCAGTGAGAATCAACCAACTGCCTTGGGCCCTTCTGTCTAGGACTGTCTGCCTTAGTTCTCCTCTCAGGCTGATGCCTGAACTACCCAGGTCTACTCTTCTGATACAAAGGATTATGATCTTGCTACTGCTCTGAATACAAAATAGTATTTGGTTACAATTCTTGATCTACTGCTGAGGTAAAAATATTGGCTCTCTACTTAATGGTGGTTTTTTTTCTTGAATCCAGCCCTTCCTATTCAGTCTTAGTCGATGGGGTGGCTGCAGGCTCTTTGGGACTAAGGGTTATCTTTTTTGATCTGCTTTTGTTAGAGGTATGCCCTAATCCTCACACATCCCCCAGTTTTTGATGCAAATACACAGCATTTGATGTGTAGCATTCTTACCTAGTGCTGCATCCACTAGGGCAGAACTGCATTAGCAGTAGCTAGAAAGTTGTGCAGCTAGAAGAATTGTTTCTACTGCTGAATTCTTTATTCACAGTGCACAGTAAATCCAAAAGGGAAGAAAAAAAGAAAACAGTTGGATCTTTAAATATATATTGGGACTGCTATTCCAGTATTTTTAAGCATATTTGAAAAATTTTGGATACTTTCGTAGTGGTGCTTCATGGTTTGTAAATTGTGATGTCCACATGGTGTATCATTTTGGTAGACTGAGTATACAGTAACTTCATAAATCATTCTGTATCTCTGGAGGAGTTTTAATAGATCTCATACTTGGACTACACAAATTTATCTTCCTTAAGGAAAAAAAAAAAAGCTCCAATTGGTTCACACTGATTTTTTTCAGTGGCTTCTAGGAATTTGATCCAGATCCTGTTATTCTTGCCCATTCTGTATGCCTGTAAGAAATTATTTGTAATTAAAAACCAAAAAAACATTGATTTTCTTCAGTATTTAGTAGTTAAAAAGAAAGTCTTTTTTGTTTGCTTGTTTGCTTTAATGAGATGAAGGAAGAAGGAATACACACTTTAAGAAATAAAGTGTCCTACTTACTCAGGTCTTTTTTCCATTTGTTTGTTTTTTCATAGGTAAAAATGGCTGCCCTCAAAAAGGGATATGTGAATAAATCAGTCAGTATTCTAACAAGCAAGACCTTGTGGGTCATCTTACCCTCACGAGTATGGAATTATTCTCTCTGTGCCTTTGGAAATGCAGTATCTAAAAATTGCTGAAGTAATGTATTTTCCAACATTCCACAATATTTTATCTACTAGAATATATTATTATTGATAGTAATTCTTTTTAATGACTAGCACAATAAACAAGAACTCTCCCACGTGCAGCTTGGATTATACCTCATTTGTTTGAGGTATTGCACAGACAAAAGATAGTCCTATATAAGATCTTTACTTTGCAAAAGGTGGAAGAGGAACACATTCAGGGAACTGAGACTCATCTTTGATATTTAGCATAAAAAAGATGCAGCCTTTTAGTTGGCTTTTCAGTGTCACATTTCCAAGCACTAAAGCAAAGAAGACCAGAAACTACCATTTAAAAAAGCATAACAACAGCTGACATTTTTGTATGAAATGTAGTCACCTAAATAAAAAGGCTAACCATAACTCTTGGCAGCAGTGAAACATAGTTTCAGTACTGAGATAAATCAGCTTGCTCTTGGGAAATTAATATTTTTTTTTTCTGTGTGAGTGTATCCCCTCAGTAATTTTGTAACTTTAAGAAAGTTGTTTTCATTTATTTATCAAGTAATAGCAAGGTTACCTGTGGCAGCTCAGCATGGGCAAATAGAAAAGTCACACATCACTGGGAGTGGAAAAGGGGGACTACAAAGTCACCAGGTGTATGGAGCAGCCATCAGAAAGAGATGGTGTGGTATCCACCTTCAGTGGCAATCTCTTGGAGCTCTTTAATAATTTGGCCAAGAGCCTGGACTGAAGCAGCAGCTTCTTAGTATTCAGGTTAGGCAATAAAGAATTGTCTCTACTCCATTTTTTCATTTACTCATCTATGCAGTGAAATGCTTATGTTATAAAGAAACATTTTCATACGTAGGTATATATAGACCTGTGTGCCATAGATAGACACCTGCCAATTGAAGTACTTCATAACTTTAATTTTGTTTTCATTATGCATCATAAGATATGCAGTGATTAAAATAAATTCTTCCTACCTGATGTCAACTTTTGCAACAAGATATTTTACTGCAGTGTGAGCTGTAGAAGCTGGATAAACTCTTCCCATGAGTTTGCAAGGGAGAAAAGATGAGTCATTAAGACACAAGCTGTTTGGCTTTTCGGACATAATTTTGTTATCAATTCATTGCACGCTTTTCATGTTCAAAACAATGTCCCTAGAATAAGTTTTCTTCTAGGCCAAAGCTCTTTACACAGATGGTACTTGACAGGCCATTTGACAAGACAGTCATTCTAATGGGACAGCTCTGGAATTCCAGTTGTTTGGGAAAGAGAGCTCTGTGGTGCACTGTTGCTTCAGGCATTCCCTTTGTAGGTGATAAATGCTACAGCACAGCTGCTTGCCCCATGCAGAGATGCGCAGCTGTGCTACTCAGGAAAAGGAGTTTTTCTCTGCCATGCCTTTTCAGTATATTGTGCTGCAGATTTTCACTTCTGTTTTAAGCCAGCAGAGGGTACTCTTAAACTTCCAAGAATATGCTGTATTGTACGCCTCAAGAGGTTACTGCCTCAGAGTTACTTTACTGAGGGGTGGGGCTGAAAATGTGAGCGGTTAATTATATGGGCCTCATTGTACTTCAGTAAAAGTGTCGAATAGACCACATACTTTGTTGAGTAAACCTGCACTGCTGTTTGTGCAAAAGTGCAAACCAAGATCTTGTCAGTATAATACAATCCTAAAAATGTGGAAATTCAGGCTTGAAGGTATTCCAGGTTGTTTCTCATCGAAACGAGTTGTGAGGCAGGGTTACTGTGAGAGCTGAGTGGTTGCCTTACCCACTCTTGAAAACCCATAAGGATGGAGACTGCACGTCCTCTTCTGGCAGCTGCTCTCACAAACAAAATGTTCATCTCTGTGCTCAGGTTGAACCCGCTGTGTTCCAACTTACACCTGCTGTTTCTTGAAGTCTTGCTGTGCACTGCTGTGCATCCTTGATCTAGTGGCTCTGCTCCTAATGCATCCCAGAAGGCTGCTGACTCTCTGCTGCCAGGGCACTGCTGGCTGACATTCATCTCACTGCCCACTGGACACACAGGGCTTTTTTACACAGAGTTGCTCTCCAGCTCTCAGTCCCCAGACAGATGGTGTCACTGCAAGAGGATCTTTCTTCCAAAGTGCAGCAATTTGGGCTTGTCCTTTTTGAGTTTCATTAGGCATTGTCAGTCCATTCCTCCATCTCAGCTAGATCCCATTTTTCTATGAATTCTTATATTTACACTCCATTTTCATTCAAATCAACAGTTCTGCTGCCTTTAATAGAATGAATTTACTAGAATTACGTATGAAGCTTTAAAGTTTGTAGGCTTATGGATTACAGATTTGTATACAATGTTACTACAAGTTAAACTACAAAATTAGATAATGGATTTCTAGTCTATTCAGCACATAAAAGAGGAACAGATTTTTATCTTTTCTTTGAAAAATAATACGTCAAGGAGAAAAATAGTCTTTCTTATATAGCTTACATATCTCTCGTGTGATATGATAGTCAAGCTGCAAGGCAAAAATGCACATTTAACTTGATAGAGTGATGAAAACCTTACTATAAGTATTACTTTCATTTTTAAAGGCTCATAATCTTTCTCTAAAAACCAAATATATTTATGTCATTACTCATGTGTAGAAACAAGAGATTATCAAAGCACAACTGTTGCTCCCTCACTGTTCTTCAGTCTTCTCCTCTGCCAGTCAGCTACATCAATAGTTAATCCTGCTGTCTACGGCTGTATGTTTTCTGCAAATCATAAGCGTGACAATGAGGTGGCAAGAAACACCTGGGACCTTTTCAGAATTCTTGGTGGTGCATCTGGAGCTCCCAGGATTGTCAGAGCACTGAGACTAATGGAACCTTTTATGACCAGTTTGCAACCTGGCACCACATGAGCCAGATGAGTTGCTGAAAGCTGGTGACTCTTTAGGGGAAGTATAGCAGTATTTTGTACAAGAGCCTTGACTTGACACTGTGGTCAATTAAATTCTACCTCTTTCTTCCCAAAATTTTGTGGAAATGTACTGGGTCAGCAAAAATATATGGTTTTGTGAAGGTCACAATCTATTGTACTGCATCTTTCATTTCATTTTTTATGATTTCATGGCTGGAAAAAGTAAGAGATTAGCAAAGGGGGAATTAGATGCTGGAATATGTATAGACCAGACAGTAACCATTCTTGTTACCTGAAGAAAGGTGAGGTTAATCTTCTGTTATTTGTTTCATTTTAAGGTTATGAATAATCTCAGTCTGTAACTGATGCATTTAAATTTTAATGGAAAAGGGTTCAACATCAGCCTGGAGGGTTTAAGGTACTGCAGAGAGAGGTCTGCATATGGCTGAAATGTTTCCATCTAAGGCAAGAGTCAACAACATAAAGTGCCAGAACTGGGGGAGAGGTCATCCCTTCAGATGCAGTGTTCTCTAGCTGCCGCTGAGCTCCTTCAAGTGCACTTAGCTTCTACTGGGGGAAAAAATTAGTCTGGCACATGGCACTTGAAAAGATGCTGACCCCTGTTCTACATCTCACACTTCCACAGGAAACATCCATGGTTGTTGAATTTAGCTGTATCAGAGCATGTGTTTCAAATCCTGTAAACTTATGTATCTGTTAACAGCAATTTAAAAACCTGCCAGCTTTCATAGAATTCTATAAACAAGAATATGTAGTACTTCTGAAGAATTATCTGCTATTACTCTGAAAATTGTCTGATATGTACCAGGGAAAGCATCACCCATGGAGGTACATGCTCCATATTGGCTTGCATTCTGTATTATACTAATATTTGGACTTCCCTCAATGTGAAGTAAGAACACAGTGTTTATATGAGTTAGAAGCACAGTACTGGAAAGAACCTGCTATATGAGTTAATGTTCTTTGAATAGCAGTTGAATAAACTTTCATGGGAAATTTGTTTATTTCTGAACTTAAAAGTGGTTCCAGGAAATACTCATGCTATGACAAAAAGTTTCACTGTTCTTTGGTATAGACAGGGATTTTATCACAGGATCATGGGCTTCTGAGTTTGCCAGTAAAAGAATGGACAGGCAACACTTTTTGAGTCCTTGTATTTACAAATATAAAGAAGGAGGAAAAAACGTCATGATTCTGCAAACTAAGCATGACAACTGTATTTAAGGTTCCAGGAAAGCCTGAAAACCCTTACAATTCCTAGTAGCAGTTGAACAAAGAAATGATGGGAGTTTGTTAAAATAAGTTGTGGGAAAGAGTCACTGGTGAGTTTTATCATTGCTAGTATCACTTCTTTTAATCCTCCTGTCCTCTATGAATAAGCAGCAAGCAGAAGATTTTTCTCAAAGCATCCAAACTAAGTGAGCTTTGACAAATTTTTTAAAACACAATAGGACTACAGGAAAAAATAGATGTGATGATGCGTAGAACAAAATACAGAACCTTCTGAAAAACAGGATAGTCTGGAATATATGGTAAAGGTGGTGCCAGTGAAACAGAATGAACAGGCCATTGCCACAAAAGTCATTCCAGTAGTACACTGACATTTTACTTTAGCTCTTCCACAGGAACGGGTCTCCAAAACTTTTTGACTTACACATGTCAGCAAGGACAGATGAGTGATGAATTGAGATATGTGTAATGGCAGCCCACTGAGGTGTCAGTTTCATCCTGCAAGATTTCAACAAAGATAGCTCTGAGTTTTTCCAGGTCCACCTTTGAAGGACCCTTTTTCAAGCATAGGATGTTCAGAAAACATCCATAAACAAATCCATGGCGGAGTGCAGGCAGGAATGAGATTCCTGAGTTGTAGATCTAGCCTTCCTGTAAGTTATTTGTGTGATTTTTGGATTGTTTGCTTCATGGAGGTTTATCTTTTGGTCAGGCCTTGCCTTGGTAAACTGGCCTGGACTGTGTTATCCCAGTGTGAGGTAGGAGAGCACATCTCTTCATACAGAGGGTGGAATGTCTCTGGTGTCTCTCATTGAATTTGAAGGCCAGACTCAGGAATTAAAACTGTTGACCTTAATTAGGAAATTTAGTGGGCTAACTGGCCACACATAGTCATTGTTATTCAAGGCATCTGTATGGTTACCTGACTTGCTCTGGAGAACCTGATAGGCCTGTGGCAGCCTGGGCTTTGCATGAATTCAGTGGTATCTGGTGAAAACCAACCATCTCTAGTAAACATGGGGATCATAGTGATTTTGTGCTTTCTAGTGCTTCTGTGAAATTTGTATCACCACAGAAGTAGGAAAACCACTCAAAAACTCCAGTGTGAAGTGTCCAAAATGATGAAATAACTCCAGGCTTTGGACTGTGGAGCATAACATATATCAATTCAAACAAATCCAAGAATTAATGTAAACTTTGAAAGGACAGGCAGCTGCAATTTTGGCCAGAATTCAAGGAAAATAACAGGCAGAGAGAAAAAGTTGCTTTTGATTATACAAGGTTTGGTTGTGTGGTCAATGTTAGAATTTATGCAGCCTCTTGTTTAGGGAGTCAATGTTGCTGTATGCCCACAGCAAGAACAGAATAGATGGACAGAGAAAATTATAAAATGCAACTTGACAAATGCATATTGTCTCAATCTCTTTTTTTTTCCAAATGAAATTTTTTATTTTTCCCTTTATTTTGCCTAAAAAGTACCAATTATAAGAAAAAACAAAACTTTTTAGGGGATAGCAATAACAGGACAAAACGTTCTTTACAGAACCAACTGTTTGTATGAGGACCTGTTAAGAAATGCTAAACTTCATCAACCTTTTTTAACCTCTCATGCTTTCATAGATAATGATGTATCTCATGGTGACAAGTCATGAATGATTTTCTAGAATACTTGTGTCTACTGCTAGCAGGAGTCACAACATATGTTCCCACATAACAGCTCTTAGGTATGGTGGCTAGTGCTTAAAGTGGAAACTGATTTTCAGAATCGATATTGTAGTGGAAATCAGTGAAACCAGAAAAATGAAATTATTATTCCTTTCCAGCTGCAAACACAGCTTAAGTTATTATATTTAGATTATATTCTCCATCTTCAACGATAAACATCTAGCTAATTGGTGAAGCTCTGCATGCAGGCAGGGAGAAGTTCAAGAATGCTTTCCAACACTGAACAGATTTTGGAGATAGCAGGTGATACTGGTTAAGCAATGCTGAGGATCATTTTTTCTGGCTAACTCCTTGGCTTTCTCTGCCCCTCCCTTCCCCACCTGCTGCATTCCTCCCCATTCCCTTCTTGCTTTTGTCTGCAGCCAGTCTCCTTCCTCAGACCACAGCTGTCCAAAGGCCTTTGCTTGCTGCTTACTTTTTTCTTGCACTTGGTGTTTTACCTCACTTCTATTGGTGTCCTAAGAGAGAGATGGGATTCTTTCCCTTGCCAGTAAAAACTGGGGTGATCCACAGCAATTCAACACCCCTGAAAGGATGGAACTAGTCAGCCAACCCTGTCACTTGGGGGTATCACTGTAAGTCAGGTTTACTATTGCTGTGAGTCAGTGAGAGACTTACCCACAGCTCTTAGCTGGACCATGACTGAGAGCTTAGAGCACTAAAAAGGAATGGTTGGAAACAGAAACCTTTCTACCAATGTTTTAAAGAGGTCTCTTGCAAGGAGAATACCCTAGCCATTGGGGACCTGCTTGTACTGGAGTGAATGAGCTTTCAGAAAGGAACAAAAGTTCAAAAGAGAATAAAGATAAATGCTTTTGTCAGAATACTTGAATTAGAGAATTAGACAATAGCATAAACAGATAAAACTTTGTTTGTTCTGGCTCTCTCACAAAGAGAAATCTCTACTCCAAGAGGCTAAACAGAGGGATAAATTGAATAGCAGATGGGTTTGCTTGCTCACATGAAAGAAAATGCAAAATACCTTTATCAGCCAGTCCCTCACATGGGAAGTTCTTGAGAATAAGGACTAAGCGTGAGTGGAGAAGTAGTTTGGGTGACACTGGCAGCTGCATCTCCGGGCCTGCTGGTGCCAAATCCCTCTTAAAAAGTCTCCTTCCAGAACACTGGTCTGAAAATCTCTTGGTATGGTGCCAGTCCACAGTAGGTGCTTCACACAGGTATCACAAGTTGTTTATTATGACTGCAGATTTCTCTTCAAGAGTTAAGCAGTACTGAGTGGGGCAGGCAATGTGTTTATATACCTGTACCAAAGCCTGGTTGTTTGCTGAGTCAAACTGCAAGTAGAAATATTTATGAAACAGTTGCCCAAGTAAAACATAGATAACATTTCTGAACACAAAAGCTAGTACCCCTCAGTGAAGAAAATGCTTGATGATGATTCTTGTTTTGGATGTGTCAGGAGACTTAATGCAAAGTCAGACTATTATATCCCCAGTGAAGCTGAGAAAACAGTGTGGCTCAGCAAACAAAGTCAGTCCCTCCTGGTTTAGAAATGGATAGTATTTTTGTTCTGCAGGGAAGCTTAATTTGGCTTGAATTAGCAGAAATGTCATTGTAATGGGTATGCAATGATGGAAATCAAGTCTGGCTGTGACTGCACCACTTTGAATGCAGGTTATCACAGACTAAGGATACAAATGAGTCTTGGATGCAAAACTACTAAGACTTCAGAATCAGCATACATTTTTCAAGGCAGATCTGCATTGCAGTTTCACCAAGGAAAAATATCAGAAAAATGTGTCCTTTCTTAATTGGAAAAGTTTTTCTGACACTCTGAATACCCCTCAGGCAACTGACAGACATATTTTAAAACACCTATTTTATCACACTGATAAAAATTTATGCTTGCAGAAGTTTTATGGTTCATAGCAATGATAATTAATCCCAAATCCCATCAGTTGTATAGTAGTTTTAGTGTTGTGCTATGTTATTAATAAATAACATGCCATTTCTCCAGGGTGAAGCGTCTCATGAAAGGAGCATATTTTCAATATAAAATTCTATTGTTATGCTGGCTGAGTGTGTCTACCAATTCAGTAAACTGTATTACTAATTTTCCACTATTATTAATAAAATAATTTTCTATTAAATTATCAATGGTAATAATTGTCTGTGAGAGTCTGTTTTCTGGACCAATTTTGTAGTTTCTCCAAAACAAACAAACAAACAAAAAGTAATTACAATAGGATAGTTTATAATAAGATATTAAATGCCTTAAGTATCTTTTGGGATCAGACCTGTATGTTGCAATTAAAATATTTGGTATTTTTGATAACACCTGCTTAATATATTCCAAGTCTTCAACAAAAAAGCATGAATTTTCTTTGTTCAGCTTTGTGTATACAAAATTTGTGGTGTCCAAGAGTGATGGCTTTTAGGGGTACTTAGGAATTACCTGTTCCTCTATCAAGCATCTCCAGAAAGGCTTCCAGTGTTGTTGTCCTATCTAGTTTACAATACCTTGAGTGAATTGTGTGATAAGCTGCCCACTGCCATGGCCCACAGCCATACTGCCAGGACTGTTTAAAAGGGTCAAGAGGTACCCAGGGCTCCCTCAATGTAGATGTGTTGACTCTGGATCAGCACTTGGGTTTGGCATTGACCCATCTGCACACTGGGCTCCTGTCAGAGCAGCAGTATGGGGACCTCAAGTCAGCTCCAGCTGTGCACAGCACCTGAGTGAGAAGTCTTCACCTGGGTGTTTGTGGACCTCATGCAAAACCAAAACCTTTGGGCTCAGAAGCTCTAGACAGCTCTGTTGTCTGGGTTGAACTTAGCTGAGGATGAGGGGTTGTTGATTTACCCATCAGGGCAGAGAGGAATTCCCTTCACATAGAAACCACCAAAATTGGATTAATACAGCATAGCAGGAGAAGTTTGTTCCTTAATTAGAAACATAACCCTTACTTATCAGGTCTTGCCCTGCTAAGATGGAAGTAACCGGTGTGCTGTTATAAACTCTGTCAGAAATCATTTTGACCTCTGGCTGGGCTGAAGGTGGTGGGAGAAGCACATCAGTGCTCTCCATATGCTCCCCACTGTGGAAATCTGCCCACTCCTTACTCATGGCAAGTCGAACGTTTCCTCACGAGGCCCCTGATGAGTCAGACAAACCCCATAAATGGCTCCTACACACACAAGCATCTTCAGTCAGAAATAGACCTCTGTGTTACAGAGCTGTTTTACAGGGTAGCTTTATTTAGGAATAGTTTAAGCAATAAAACCACCTGTGAAGTGTTAGAGACTCATTGCTCATACCAAATCAGAGCAGGAAATTACTTTTTTCTTAGGATATGCTCCACTCCTAGGCTTACAGCTAGGCAAAGCTATGGTAGGTGTATCTGCTCAGTGAGACAAGAAGTTGCTGAAATTACAGGAGAAAAGGAGATTCTTAATTTTCTTAGAATTCAGAGTAATTAAGCTACACTATAAAAATGCTGTGTTCTTGTCATCTAGTGCTTGCTGAGTGTTCATTAAAAAAAGAACAGAAAAAAAAGCACCCAAAACACAATTAGATTTTTGCAGAATACATCAATTAATCAAATGTAATCCACAAAAGTAACTGAAGCCACCTGTTTCCACTTCCTCTCTAAGAAAAAGGAGACCCGTGTTGTATGAAACACGGAGCAACAAGTGCAGCAAGTCCTGCAGATGCCTTCCTTCAAATGAGTCACTCAAAAGATTTTTAGCAGGAAATGGCATCATCACCCTATCTTTTTCACTTTGAATCCAAGCATTTGTGTTCATTATCTTTTGTATAACTTCAGCCTGCTAGATGATAAGCCTCACCTACTGCAACCTAGTGTCAGATTATCTGCAGTGCAGAATTTTGTTAGGTATTAGGATTCTTTCCCGGCTTTATATTAATTGGGTTCTGTTTCGTTTGGAATCTAATGATGAAAATGGTCATGGGTTATCACTAAAGATCTCAAAATAAATTTCATTCTCACACTAGCTGAGGAGGTAATGACCATGACAAAAACTTTACATTCTTGTGGTCTCCTGTTTAAGTACAAACTTAATACTGTTAGATGGTGCTTTAACTTGTGAGTGCTCCATCGGTGCATGCTGATCTCATCTGTGTACTGACTGGGTAATTAGTGCCTCTGGTCAGCAGAGGATGCATTCATTCTTTGTGTTCTCTCTTGATGACTGATACTGAGGCGTTTTGAAACTTTACTCTCCTCACATCCTTTACAGAACATTTTCAGGTATTTAATAGGTAGCTGTCATTATTCCTGCTGTCCTTAGTAAGATGATTCAAACTCTAGTGTTCATAAATGCCAGGTTCTGATGTTGCACATCACAGTCTTTACCTTATATACATTAGGTATCTCTGCTAGGGTGCTCCTAAAACTGCAGCAGATTCTTGCCCTTATATTTGAAACACTATGTCTCCAAATATCAAGACCTCATAACTTAGACCATTTATACTTTGTTATTTTATTAACCTAATGGAATGGAGTAAGTAAAAGAAAAACATGAAACCCCTTTTCATTGCAATTGGGCAGATAATTAACTTCAGCAAAGTTGCATCAGTTTACAGGATGAAGCCTTCAGATGCTGGAGAAATCACCTCTGAGAAGACTTTATGCTACTTACATCACGTATATGATTGTTTGCTTTACAATGTAGCTTCTAATTGATCATTCAAAAATCATGATTAGCAATTTAGAAACCATTAAAAATGTTTCACATTTGCACTTCTTGATCTTTTCTTTTGACAGCCTTTTGACTGACAAATCTTGTCACTCTGAAGCATGCATAGTTACATAAGCATTAATGTTACAAAATCTGCTTTTCATATCTGCTTAAAAGCCACAGCTATTGCTCTTGCTTCATAACTGTGGCACTGGAGCCTATTGTACTAGCTGGTGGAATGAGTTTGTGATTTGATTCCCCAGAGATGGTTTCCCTTCAGTCCTCCTGTAACATTCAGGCGACTCCACAGCGAACATGGCCAGCACAGCTAGGCAGGGTGTGTTTGTTTGGTGTCTCTGCAGTTCTGGTCAGGTTTCCCTGGGGGGACAAAGCAGTTCAACAACAACAGTGAAATGACATGCACTTGAACTAGGAGCACATGGCACCAGTAAAACTTCCATCCTTAGTGGTTTGGCAGTGGATCATTTGGGAATTAGGGATGAAAGCAACAGCTGTTATGCATTTAAGCACCTGGATAAAGAAATGAAACAACATATATTAAGCAAAATGGTGAAACTTGTATTTGTCTGTGATGTCCCATTCTGCTCAGATAAGGTACTGTTTGTTTTGAAATGGAAATATGGCTTGGCATAACATGACAAAACCATAAAGGCCCTCGTGGCCATGTTACATCTGGGTCAGATGTATTTGATGTTCTTACTTTGATCTCCTGTCTAATCAGTGTGTTTTCAGCTTAGATCTGGAATCCATGTCTCTTGTAAACATGAACAATTCCCAGACCTTTTGATCTGCAAAATGACTCATTCTTCCACAACTCTACTCCAGGACAGCAGAGAGAAGTGATTCCTCTTCCTAGGGATTTCTTTGGCAGGCTCCCCTGAGACATATAAAACTCTCTCCTAATAAAACAAAGGAGGCTAAACAAGGTCTCCACTGGATCTCCAGGACCTTTTTATTTGACATTCTTGCCCTGTCTTTCCTCAGGACTTAAAAACTTGGATAGAGTTTGCTATGATGGCTGGGTTAATTTACTGCTTACCTGTGACTTGTTGGATAAGGAAACTGGGACTGTAAGGTAAGAAAGGAAATAATGGATAGTATAGAAGCTGATGAATTCTGAAGAAAGCAAAGAAAGTGCAAGACAATGAAAGTTCAAGATAAGGTTGGACAGAGGGAGAACAGAGACAGCAGGACAAAGGCAGCAGGTGGAACTTTGAGATGGGCTAGGCAAGGACATGAGGGGAAGGGACTGAGGTTTCCTGGGCCTGGGTGTTGGAACTGGCTGAGGAGTTTGGAGAAGAAATTAGAAATCTGTACTCCTGGGACCAAGACCTGTGGGTGGAGAGGAGTGATGGAAGGTGAGTGAGAGTGGAGCCAGGCTTCCTCAATGGGCCAAGGCAGGTGTAACTTAACCCCTTACTGCCCAGCCTTCAATGAGGGAGAGCAGGACCACCCTGGGGGGGAAAACAGGAACAGATTTCAGAGGCGGGGATGTGGAAAAGACAAGACTGAGGCCAGCTCAGAGGGACTGGGAGCCCTAGAAAATATGGGTGAGAAGTGGTGACCAATAAAAACATTCTTCACCATATGACTACTCTCCTGACCTTGACCAGGCATCCTCACTTACCACTTGTTGTGGTACAAATTGGTCCTGTTTCTTTCAGAGATCATAAAAGTCTCTCACTCTCTTCTATAAATTTAACATATGAGGTTTTATACTAGACCCCCCCACATTGGTCTTATTAAAAGTGTGAAGGTTAATTTCAATTGCAAGAGACATTTTTTTCCTCTGGAAGCTTACCACCATTTTGGAAAAACATTTTTTCTCACCTGTCTCTATCCCATTCAAACTGCAAGTACTAAATAAGATATGAATTTTACTAAAAATAGAATGACACCGTGTAAGGAAAGACAATGCCAATGCACTTACAGGAGTCTGAATTACAATAATCATTTTTACTTTGCCCACAATTTCTATTTCTGTGTGCTGCTTCTATGGTGCTTCTTTTGTGTGATATATTCAGAATATGGGTAGGAGCTGTGAGCTATTTTTGGTATGTGATACTACACATGCAAGCACTGGATCACGTTTATGAACAGAGGAGGATTCTGAAGAAGATGCCTCAGTAGGTGCTATTAAAAGTATATAACTCACAGATAATGCAAAATGCAGCAGCCTTCCAAGACAGCAAGGCACAAACTTGTGTTGTAAGCAAACAGAAACAGAAAGCAGCACTGCATTTTTCTAATTGATGGGTGCTGTCCACCTTCTAAACTGCTTATTTTGACACAAAGCCACTACACAGGCACAAATCTAATTTTTTACTTTGGTTTCTCAGTTAAATTTATTTCTGTTTCTTTTCTTCAGGTAGAGGAAAAGCTAGTGTTTATATGTTATTTCTTTTATGTGCCTTTACCTGAAGAGCACTTTTCTGACCTGTGCAGAAAAGTGTGACGTGTCATCCTTGAGTGTTTCAGCAGCTGTGTATCTCGGACCTGGGGCATCCAGGAGGTGGTAGAAATCTAGGCTTATTAGTTTCCCTGGCATGGCTTTCACATCATGCACAAATCCATGCTTAAAATATGCTGTGTGGGCCACGTCAAGGCACCCCTGCTGCCATTTCCCTTACTGAGGGTGCCACTTGCTCATCAGGTTATTTTCAGCTTTTGGTTAGAAAACTGCTGGGCTTACTGAAAGGCTTGGGGAGTTCCCTGGGTGTTTTCCATTGCAGAAGCCTACATCTTGTTACTGGGGAGCTTTTCAACTTCCCTTTGCAAAATGAAAGAAGTCTGGGAATACAATGTTTACCTGTTCTCAACTCTTTCTGGCTCATGTTTGTCTATGAACAGCAGGTGCCTAAATAAAAAGGGAAAGCTATCTAGTAGGGTGCTGATTTACAAACGAACACAGAGTGAACAGCACTAAGAAGTCTGTATGCAGATATATGCACGTGTATAAATGTATCAAGCACTGCGTGTGGTGGATGCTAAAATAATCATCCTTCAGGCCAAAACCATTTACATTCCTAACTGAAGATTTCTTGCATACGCCTATCTTTGCCTGTTTTCCCAGAGCACAGGCAGGGCTGTGCCTGTCCGTACATCGCTGTGGCACACTCCTGCCGTGGTGCGGCCTTTGGTGCTGCTGCGGCGCGGTCCCCGGGCAGCGCTGCCGCCGCTGGAGGGAAGCGCGGCTCCGGGCCACAGCGGCGGGGATGGACTGCGCCTCCGAGAGCCGACTTCTTGTTGCTAATACGCGTTTGTTTAATGTTTCGTTGCCAGGTCTGGCCTGTGTCCGCAGAGGCAGGAGGAGCAGGTTGTGCTTTCCCTTTCACCCAGCTGGACAGCAAGGGTGGGGGTTCCTGGTGAGCACAGGCAAGGGGGTCCCCAAACCTCCTCCTGTCCCCTGGACATTTGATTGCAGACGCCTACAAGTGCTCCAGTGGTGTTCACAGGGAAACCTGCTAAGAGCATGAAATCTGGTCGGACAAAAGTTTAACCCATGCACATCCCCATCATTTCCACAATGCCAAGTACATGCACACTTGGCTTCACAAAGAGCCCATTCAATGATACTTCTTTAAATGGTAAAGAAACTGCTATTTCGCTTTTTATAGAAAGGAGAAAGCTTAAAATATGTATGCATTATCTGGATATATTTGGGATGTAGCATTCCCTCATGCAGATATGATATTTATTCAGGAACAGTGGATAAAGTAAGCTTGGATTCCAGATAGAGCTGAGACACCTGGTTTGTGTCCACTGTTGTTTTCATGTCCTGTAAGTTTATTAGGGAAATGTGACAGCTTAAAAGAGTAAACCCATGTGGATGAAATCCTTTGCTTCCCTTGGGGCCAAGAGAAGGGCTCTGAGCTCAGAGATATAGTAGTAACAATACTAATTATCTTTTCCATTTCTTTTCAGGGTAAATGCTACCATCTTCCTCTTTTGTGGGATATTTTATTATGTCTGAGTATAGTGCCAAATCCCTGACACATGGTCCAAAAATGCCAGAAGTCTTGTTTCCTTCCCAATTTCTCACAGCTTGCTTTGCTGTACTTTCTTGGTATATTGTTCCCTATAGCTCCCCAAAGGTCTAAAAATGCCATGAAAACTTTTAAGAATAGTCCATCTTAAAAATCAGTGGAGTCAGTTTGGAATGTTTCATTGATTTAAGTTAATTTGAGTAAACCTTCCATCAAGCTTTAAAACTCGTAATCTTTGTCTTATGTTTTTCAATCATTTGTGAGATGGAGAAGCATGCTGATGGCTTTAATGTGGTTAACTGCCTCAGCACTCCCAAAATCTCAGCTGAGCAGCAAAGCCAAGGGCCAGGCTCCAAGAGCACCCTTCCTGCCCTCAGATCATACTGGAGATTTGTTTGTTTGAAAAAATCAACCTGAAGACTTCATCTGAGCTCTGGCTGAGTTTGACCTGTGTGATGGATGAGGTGTCTGACCATGGAGCTGTCAAAGTGTGGCACAGCTCTGGGAGCTCAGTGTTCAGTGGCACTGGGCTGGAGGTTCCCAGTCAGGGGCTGGCTGATAGGGCAGAGCCTGTCACTGGGGTAAGGGACCAATAAGCAGGGGCTTCCATTCTCTCTGGTTTGTGCTGTTCCAATCTGAGTTATATTCAGAGAACCAAAGGTGCTGGAGAAATCGATGAGATTATTTAGGAGCTTTTCAGTAACTGGGTGATACAAGAAAATAAGCTGGAAAACCCTTTTCTTAACAAAAAAAAAAAAAAAAAAAAAAGGTGAGGGATTGCAGGTCAAAAGTGCAGTGTCATAATAGGCAGCAGTGTGTCCAGGAAGGGGAAAGTGAGGACAGCCTAGGAACAGCTCTCATAAAAGCAATAGGAGAGGGAATCCCCTGAGATCAAATTTATGTAAGGAAATTCCAGAAGACAGGAAGCAAACACTGTGGTTCAGCCACAGTGAGAAAAAGGCCTTTTGTGGCTTTCTGTGGTCATCTAGGGTGACTTGACATTTTAAGTACTGATGGGGATTGAGGTGAATCACTCCAGGTAGAAGGGGAATGAAAACTCCACGGTCACATGGACCACATCCTGGCCTCTTGAATCCAGCTGGAAATATGCTAGTTTTTGCACTTCCAGGGAGTCCCAGATATTGTTAAATTCTCTTTCCTGATAGTGCTTCAGAGTCATCACCAGATGTCATGGTGGCTTTTAGCTTACACTAACCACACTACAAAACAACCTCTGAGTAACCAGGATATGGTAGAAAAGTTCCACCCCCTGGCTTTGAGCAGGTGCTTTATAGCCTGTGCTAGGCAGATCTACCCCATCCTACTCACATCCACGCTAAGCAGCATGCACCATTTCCCTTTTTTCACTTATTTATCTTTGTGCCTTTTTATTGGGGTGTTTTCTCTGCTGCTTGGTTACATATTCATGTTGGACTGTGAATAATTGTCAGGACTGGTTTCTTGCTTGTTTGGTATGATTGATCTCCTTCATTAAAAAAAAAATAAAATTAAAATTAATATAAGGAAAAACTAAGGTGACTGCAGAGCAGGTTGTTTTTCATGTCCTCATTTTCACTTGCTATTTGACTTTGGTCTACCATGAAGAGCCAGTTGCCAGTGATTGTATCTGCACTCACACACGTACACACAGAGATACAATGAACCCTTTCATAGTCAGGCTTTACAAGTAAATGGAGGGTGCTTGTGTTCACACAGTTAGTTTGGATTCGTTCATACATGCTTTTGAATGCTGCCTGTAAGCTGCTTCATGACCTCAGATGTCACACAACATCCCTCTTATATCTGATAGTTAAGTACCAAGCTGCTGAAGCATCTCTGTGTGAAATGGATTTCAGAGTCTTTGCAAAAGAGGTTTTTGCTGAAAAATTCCATAGAAGTATGTTAAAGGTAAATATTACCTTTAGTTCAGATAGAAGTATGAAAGACTTCATTTATTAGTACTGCAGAAGTCATGAAGTAGTGAAAAATGTAGGAGTCCAAGAGCATGTTTACAGCATTTTTTTTATCAGGTTGAAAGTTAAAAAGTATAAAAAAATGGCAGCCTTTTAGGAGGTTGAAAGTTTAAAAGTATAAAAAAAATAATTTCCCATGAATACTCCTGTATGTATTTCTATAGTGCAAGAGTTCAAGAAAAGTCAAATTCAACACAAAGTTCATTATTTAAATGTAAATGTCAATTTACAAGCAATTTTGTACAAGTGATTCTGTAGCCAAGTCATACCACTGTAGAAAGACAGGGCTTCTCTTGTTTACCATGTTTCTCCAAATTACTTGCAGTGAGTTGCAGGCATATGTAAGCAATACCCAATTTAATAATTTTCAAGGTAGAGTACAAAACACAATTTTTATAACTGATAATCACAAAGGGCTAGCCTGGGGAGTGAGAAATTACCTAGATATAGGGTTAGCTGAGGACATAATTGCCAGGCACACTATCATACTTGCAAAATGCGTGTACGGAATAGCATGATTTTAATTTGCATATTTGGCGCTGTTTATTTTCTCGTTCCCTAAAGCATTGAGGATAGACATTTCATACCAGCCAAATGTCATAAAACTGGCTCCTGTCTTGTACTGGCATGCTGTAAAACATGTATTCTAAACCCTACCAGCAGTCTCCCTTCTGCTCTGTAAGTACAATGCCAGCTGCCACCGGTCAGCCTGATCTTGCCCACTGGCAGAGTGGTTGCTGAGTAGGAGGAAGGCCAGCAGCTGGGGTAAGCATGTGCCCAGCCCAGAGCCATGATAATATTGCTGAGAATTTATTTAACTGTAGTGGCTGATCTGACTAAAACTATCTGGAGAGACACGGTCATGCAACTTCTATTCATGTTGGAGATACACAGGGTGTGAATATTTAATGTTTGTGAGTCTAAGGGCTGTGATTTCATCCTCTGCCTGGACACTTGGGAACAGGAGATCACTGGTAGTTAAAGACATAGTGTAATGAGTGCAAGGTGATAAGAAAATGTGGAGGAAACCTTTATCCATTACATAACCAAAAATGATAGAAACAAAGTTCATCTGACACCTGTTGCTCAAAAAGTTAGCTGTTTAAATCTAAACTGCCAAAATTCAAGTCTATTTCATTCTAGAATACACTCATGTGCATCTGGATTCAGTTATCTAAATGTAGATCCTGTGTAATTTTAAATGCTTGTGAGACATTCCACCTGCTGTTCCAATAAATGTCAAATATTTTGCAAATTCAGCGTCGTATGCAAGCCCTGTGCTACCTCCAAAAGGCTTGGAGTACCTAAGTTATCTAAAGTAGCACAAGAATCTACAAGTATTCCTTGAATACTTTAAACAATTTCAACACCAAGACCTCGTTGTCTTAGTCCAAAATTAATCCTAATCCTAAAAATCCAATGACATCCATTCCAAAAACAAACTTCAAAAAAAAGGCTTCAAAGCTTCAGGTCTGCAAATGTCCATCACTGTGCTTGCACTAATAGCTATCAGTATCACACTGGGCTAGTAGTGATGAAGACTTTGGCCAGGAGTAACAGCCTTGAACTAAGATGGAGGACAGTGCATCTCATTATTCTTTGAAAATATGAAGGAGTTAGATTTTTGCGTCCTTGAACAGCTCAGGAAAAAAAGAGTCTCAACTCTTCACATTTGGAAAATAAAAAATATTGCTTTAAATATAGTGATGAGTGGAACAACACATCTATTCTCATACATAATAAGCTGCCATTAGATACTGAATCCAGTCTGGAAGCTGGAGATGTTACTGGACACCTCTCTGGAACCTGTTTTCATGCAACATTTCCTCCATCGACAACAAAAGACCTACAAGATCTCCTTGAGCCTTTGATTTCTTTCTGAAATATGGCAATTTGTGATTGATCACAAAATGGAGGTTGAGATTTTTACCTGGAAAAGGAACATCTACTGCTACAATCTCATGGATAATGGCCACTCCCATGAAGGAATAAGTCCTTGCCCACCTGAGAAGTCCTCTCCTGCACAGATGTGTCAGTAAAGAACACTAGTGCAGATGCAGTCTGTTCTGAAGGGGATTTTTTCTTTTATGGGGAACTTTACACTTTTGCTCAGGTCAGTGAAGCCCTTCTGTGTCTCCTCTCCATTGGGGTGGCATTTGACTACATGTAGTATTTAGGTCTGGATAATTAGGGGTTTCACTGTGTACTTGTTTTTCCAGGTCATTCATGAAGATGTTAAATAAAACTTGCTGCAGCATCTGTACCTGGGGATACTTCAGTATTTTCTTCATCCTATAAGTGACACTTAAGCCCTATTTTTTTGCTCTCTGTCTTTTGACCAGTTCTCAAACCCTTAAGTAAAGCTTCCTCTAGAATAGTGTCGTCTTTATAACCTTTGGTGCAGAAGAACTTTTAGTTTTTTTCTGCACTTCTTGTGTTACAACATATTTATTCCATCTAATGTTAATTAAGATAGTCAGATTTCCACGGCAGGTGCTAACACTCACCAAGCAATCATAATATCCTTTTTCATAGTCCTGCCCAGTGATCAGCTCCCCTTAAGAGCTTTATAAATGCTGTGCTGTAAAAATTTGATTTGGCACAGAGCTGCCCAGACACGGGTCTCAGACACAGCCATGCGCTTGGATTCCATTGGGAAGCACAAAGGAGAGGAGCACCTCAGGATGTCCTGCTCCCAATGTGCACATGAACGTGGCTGCTGGAGGTCACCTCATTGCTTTCTGGTGATTATGGCAATTCCCAGCTTGAGCTAAATATGGTTTAAGAAATTTAATTTGTTAATAAACATTAACAAATTAAATATTGCTTTTATATATATTGGACAAACTGAGGTGCTCCTCTCCTTTGTGCCATACCACCAATGAATGCCGTATTGCCTGTTCTGGACATTGTGTGGAACCAGATGTGAAATACACTTTGTGGTGTCCATTATGACACTTTTGCCTCTACTGCATCATTTGACCATTGGTAATTCCAAACCTTTGACATGGGAAGAGTCTTATACCTTTATCCCTCATCCTTTTATTGTCTTGGGCTTTATCAGGATACTGTCAGGTAACTAATGATGTTTTTTGTGCAGCAGCTGATTTTTTAGGATGGGCCCCATTTGTATAGAAAAGGAGTCACCCAGCCTTGGTAGAGCAGACCACTCACCTGGCTGCAGCCAGACCCTGACTAATCTCATTATTGGTTCATTCAGCCATGTACACAGATGATAGAGTATTTCACACTGGTTTTTATCTTATTTGAGAACACTTGATAGTCTGATATTACCATTTTAATTTAGGCCATTTAGTCTATAGAAACTGATGTTATTGCTTCTATGGAGTTAAACTTTTAACTAAAAAAACTATGTTTCTAGCTATGAAGTATGGGGTATGTATTTTTATTTTGCGTGGTGTGTTTAGTAGGTGGCAGTCTGTCTCTTCCTCTCTAAATGTTCCTGAGTTATTGTCATGGTAAAACTACTCTTCTAATTCTGTAAAAGGGAGAAACAAAATGTAATTTTTACCTTGACAGAACTTTGGGATGGATGAAGCAATTAACTGAAATGTCTTTAAAAAAAATTTCACCTTGGGACAGAAAATAGAAAAGAAAGATTTAGCCTGTTGCAAGGTTCAGGGTGTTAACCCCTATATAATTATGTAGATAACTATTAAAACAGCTATAATATAGGGTTATGATATAGGATTGACACCCTATTAACTATGTAACAAAATAATAAAAATCCAGTATTTCCTAAGAAATCGCCAGTGTGCTATACGGCTTCTAACAATGCATCTGAGGAAGCTGCACAGCCCCATCATACAAATATCTGCAAGCTTCACCATATTCAATGTTTTTTCTCATACTCTCCCTGCTCAGGAGAGAATGCCTCTAAAGAGAGAACCAGAAAGGCATTCAAAGCATTGCTGTACAAAGACCACTGCACTGAACTTGAACCTCTGAGCTTGTCTCTGAGTTTGTTCCAGCGCAAAAGCTGCTGTGGCTCAGCCCTGTGAGCTGTGCCCTCCCTGCTGCAGGGGAAGGAAGCATCCAGGAGAGGATACATCTGTCTGACACCATCAGTAGTCCCATGGACTGTGTGTACCTGCCTGGCCCTGCTCACGCAGACATCAGTCTCAGCTAATTCTGAGCAGTGCCAGCTGGCCCACACAAACCACAGGGGCTGCAGAACTCAGCCAGATTGCTCAGTGTCCCTGGGTGCCTCCAGGTGACACTGCTGTGCTCTGCACAGACCCTTCTGCACTTGCTGGGGTCATCAAAGCTCTGTGGCTTGTGCCTTGAGGCTGGCTGTGATAGCTAGTGGAGCTTTCTGGAATCTGCCTTAAATCTAAGCAAATTTTGCAGCAAATTGACCTGTCTATCACATGACATTGAGTTCAGTACAGAAAAAAAGCCCAGCAATTTCCAAATCACAGCTAAAGAAAACAGATAGCATTGCAAGACTCTAGATGTCAGTCAGAAAAGGGGAGATCTGGTTTAATATTTCTCTCATCCTGATGAGATTCAGATTGTCCTTCCCAGGATATTGCACTCCTCGCAGCCTACAGACAAGACTGTGGTGATGGTCATTTACTCTACAGGCAGAATGTGAAACTGATGGGAGAATAGAAAGCAGAAAAGCATCTAAATCTTCAGGCTACTATTTATAGGTGCATCCTTGGCAAGAACAAAACCTTGTTTCTGCTTCCTGCTTCTACATTGGTCTGTGTGCTTGCTCCAATGACCTATAATGAGGTAAATTCAACACTTAGGCAGGGGTTTTGTGTTGTATGAGGCAGTCATGGCAAAGTGTAGAGTGGGGTGATGTTAATCAATAGTCACCATGACTCCTAAGTTGTTTCTCACAGTCAGAGATCTGTGAGGTTGGAGATTGGTGCTAAATTATTGCTAGTAGGTCCATCCCATATGGAAAGAATGGGAGAGTGTTATGACAAGAGCAGCATGAGATCAGTGGGTTAGAACATGAAGGCAGGTGCTGAGAATGCTGGAAGATGGAGCTACTGCTGCTGGTGAAGGTGGCACTGGACAAAGAGGACACCAGGGCCAAGATGGAACAATGTCAGTCTGGGTGTTTGCAGAGAGAATGGGCTGTGCCAACATGAAGAACAGCACAACGGGGAGCTGTTTCTTTAGGTGAAAAATGAGAACAATGACCATTGCAGATGTCTAAAGAGACACATAGTATTTTTTTATCTTCCTTTTTTAGTGTATATAGTGTTTTATTTGGGAGCTGCATATCTCTCAGGCTGGGAGATGGTAGTGCTTCTGCTCTCTCCCCTCTGTGTTGGGTGGTGTGAAAAGGGAAGAATCTGTCCATGATGCTGCTATCCCAGCTCTGGAGATTTCCAGTGTTTTTTTCGCCTTCAGGGTCTCTCTTCCAAGGCTGGTTCCCCAGCTTCTGTTTGTCTCTGCACCCCACAACCACTCTAAAGTCATGGAAGAAGCTTTGTCCCTGTGCTGAGGCACTGCTGGAGGCAGCAGGGGCAGGTGGGCAATACACAAGGGGTTTTCAATGTGTAAAGTTTGATAAGCCATAGGGCTGCATCAAACTTAAAGGAGTTCTCATTCCAGATATCAGGATTTTCCTTGGACCTGTCCACGTTTCAGCATATATAGAAATCCTTCAGAACACAATCTCGTCTTGGAATGACTTAAAGAGGTTTTAGCAATCAAGGCAAGAAATGTTTAGGATTATTTATGTTCCTGCCAAACCATACTCATGGTGCTACTCATGTATTCCATGGGATCTATTAAGAAAATGGAGTCAGTGAAATCAGTCAGTCAATCAAATGGCAACTGTCCTTCTCTGGTAGAAAAATAATCCAAAAATATCCTGGCAAATATTATAAATGAATGGTCTTCTCACAGTTCAGGGAATAGTGCAGGATATGCCGGTTTTTCTCTTTATATGGATAAAATTGCTTGCTAAATTAGGAGATTTTAATGAAGGATTTTGACAGTACCTTGAATTATAGTCAACTGTCATATTATTCATGATCATAGCAACATGAAATTTTTTCTTGGCATTCTAGACATTCTCAGAGGACATTAGAAAGATATTTAAGTTGGGTGAGAGATACAGTATGAAATGAAAGTAAGACTATTAAATCTAGGGATTAAGGGCAAGGATGTGTTTGATGACTAGAAGCTCCTATCTCTAAACTGCCAGTGATTGGTTAAACAAAATTTAAGCCAATTTTCTCCTGGCTGATGGGCACCAAAACCTTCCTTTTGGTGACCACTGAGGCCTGAATGAGCAACATGATAATGTTATTCATTATCACGCCAGTTACTCAAACCATTCTAAATTATAAAAATAAATAAATAAAAAAGGCAAAGCTGAAGTGTAATGAAGCATTACTGTAACTTTTCTCAAAAAAATTCTTTTTTGTTTCTTTTTTCTCTTTCTCTGATTCTGCTGCATTTTTTCTGTATTTTTCTTTCTCCTCCTGGATTTCTCAGTCTCCTCTGAGCTGAGCTCCTTTGGGATCCTCTCTCGTGGGCAGTCCTGCTTATCTCAGTTCTCTAGGTTTGGAGAAAACTCCCAAGCTCGTTAGAATCTTGTTTCTTGTGTTTATTAGAAGTTCATTACAAAACTTGGCAGGTCTCTCCAGACTGGCTGCACAAGTTTAAATCACTGCAATCTGATACATTTCTTTCTGATGGTACAACAAGGCCTTGTGGCTCACTTTGGCTTTGAAAGCACAAAATGGCCTCTACCTACGCAGTTCTTTTATCTTTATACTTATTCTTATCCAATTAACAATAGACATGTATATTATTTTTCTTAATGACCCAATGACCCATCACCTGTGTGCTGCACTGTGGCATTTTTTTTTTAACCAATCACTTACTATTACCCAAAAACCTCTAGAAGAAGAACATGAAGAGGAAAGAAGAATGAAAAGAAACAACATTCTAAACCCTCCATCTTGCCTTCTGCTTTCTAAACTAACTTAAACTCTAAACTAACTTTTTCAAACAGTGACTTAAGAAATTCTCTAATCTACACACTCACACTTTTAGCTTTCCTATCTAACCTTAACATTTGTTTTCATGTATCACCATGAAAACATGCTCATGAATTTCATATTGTATGAAATTCGGTGTTCTTCTGGATCTTAGAACTAAGTATCAGAAACAAGGGCACACACTCTGTGTCTCAGACTCCAACAATTAGGACTTGACATTAGATATCGTTTATGTAAAGAATAAACAGAGTAGTTGGTTTAGGAAAGTTATATAAGCAGTATTTTTCCTTACCACCACACTTGAAATTAGTTGTAATACCTCAGTTAAAATATGTCAAGACCAACAATTTTGAATTGCTGAGTTATAGAATAGACTTGGTTGGTATTTATTGTCTCAGGTGGCTGGCTAGGACTGTTCCTTTGTACTACATTTCTTAAGTAGTCAATTATAAAAAATAGTTATATTTCACAGTTCGCAAATAGTTTAACACAAAAAAGCACTACATTTACTTCAGTAATGTTACCGCAGCTTTCAAAGGTTACTAGTATCAATTCATTATCTACTTTTATGTTCCCTCTAAAAAAAAGCATCTGTAAAAAATATTGTGGAGCTAAATCAAGTTATCATATGGAATCACAGTATGGGTAAGGGAAGGGAGCACAGTGGGTCATCTGGTTCAGCCTCCCCACTCAGGCAGGGTCATCCCAGAGCACATGGCACAGAATTGTGTCCAGATGGTTCTTGACTATCTCCAGTGAGGGAGACTCCAGTAGATTCAGTAGTGAGCAGTGAGTAACTGAATCAGTAAGTCAGACATAACAAAGTCAGCATTTAATTCCTGACTCTTGAGCTTTAACCTGCCACTATTGAGGCAAGACAAAATTTTACACTGATGGACTGCCAGGAGAGCCCAGAGCTCTGAGTGATGTCTTTGTCTATAGCTCCACTAGATGCAGATGTTGACTTGGCCATAGAAGCAGTGTATTGCTGTGAATGCTGCTCTGAGCCTGAACTAACTCTGCCTGTGCCATGGACTGCACAGTGCTGGTGCTCTCCTGCCTGTGAGGATCCAACAGCTGTGTGCTGAGTGTCCTGATAGACTGCCTGATAGCCTGGGTGCTCTGCTGGCCTCAGGCCTTGCTGCTGCAAACCTGCACAGCTCCACTTGCCTCTGGGTTGTGGGCCAAAGAATGGACAAGAGAGATCTGCTGAGCTTTGTTTGGGGGTTGGTTTTTTTTGTGTCTTTTTTAGTTCTGTTTTGTTTATTTTGTATTGTTTTGGGTTTTTTTGCCAAAGCTCTTTGAAGGTTTTATAGCCAATGCAACCTTAGCTTACGGAGAGCAGTGGTGAAGGACACCTCCATGGCTCTCTGTATGTTAATACTGACCTTCCTATGTAGTGGTCACTCATTAACACAGTAGCTATTCTCCCTTGCTTTACAATTTGGTTAGTCAGAGATTTCTAAAACTAGATCCCCTTTATAACCACAGTGCATTAGAGAAGAGTCATTATCTTCCTTCTTTTAACTTTGAATGAATCACAGACCTAATCTTGGACATCTAGAAAGCTGTATTTTTAAATATCAGGCAGCTATTTAAAACCTGTGTTCAGCTGTCATTATGTCCTGATGGAGGTTGTACAGTTCTGAAATGTTGAAAAAATATACTATTTGAAAATAAAAGCAAATTATAACACACCAGACTGTAAGCATCTGTACTGTGAAGGCTGGATGCAAAGCTTAGAAAAGAATACAGAGTAGAATTGCTTGCTGACAGCTCTCAGGCATTTTTATTCAAATGTTTCATTTAGGATGATTTAAGACCTCCATGAGCAGTGCCAACAAAATAAATAAATAAATGCAGACAGTCTATGAGGATGCCGCTGTCATGAGAAAATGATGAATAAATACCCACACGTCACATTCCCTGGGGTCCCAGCTTGTCCCCCACCCTCGTGACACAGGCTCTGTGGATTTCTGAAGCGGTATCAAAGCAAGACACAGACTCCTGATGGTGTACAGATGTGACATCCCTAAACACTTGCAAGTGTGCCTATGTTCACACATGCAGATGTGCACATTCCCATGCCTCTGCGATTAATCCTGTGACCTGACTGGCAAGACACTTAATCTGTATGTAAGACCTTTCTTCTGGTTTTTCCTCAGAGTTGGTAAATCCTTAACACCACCGAAATAATTAAGAGAGTTCCATGACTTCACACCTACAGAAACTATGGAAGATGGGGATCTAAATATCAAGCATAGACCTGAACCTTTTATTGTCTGTAGGCGTCCTAGCTGAGTATTACCTTTTGAGTTAAACAAACCCAGCATCACACTGATGGGTTGAAATTATCCCAGTTTCATCATTTGAAACTCATCTCTCCCATTTTTCCCTCTACTGACAGTGATAAGCAATTCAACACAACCTGCAATATCTCCTATCATCAAAACCAGTCACTGCCATATAGAGTTCATGCAGCACTAGTGTAAAGGGAAGGACAAGCAGATTAGTAATCATAAAGGATGGACCTTCCAGGTTTGCATTTCTGGGATGTCTTCTTTCTTACCATTACAATATACATTAAGTTGGTAATAATGTCCACTGCAGCTTCTGGGCCAAAGGAAGTAGTGGTCTCTTAGAATGCAAGCTCTTTCAGTGGTCATGTATCCTTCTGAAATAGGATACAGGAGAGCAAGTGTTTTATTTGAGCTTGTTAATTCACCCGGTCTAACAGATGAGCTAAAAATCCAACAATTTCCTTTCTTAGTTAGGAAAAATCCAAACCTAATCTTTGATGTTCTTTGTTATGGTCAAATGAAGGTATAACAGGTTACTGTAGATTTTTAGGCTCTGTATTTTGGCCTCTTATGTGTTTTCTGTGCTCCAAATCTGAAAAGCAGATGTAAACTTGTTGGGTCAGGGATCGCCTCTTCCATTTAGAGTAGTACTGTGGCACCTATGAGACACACATTACAAAGTACAACTGTAACAATAGCTGACATTCCAGAAACTTAGCAAGAGTCAACCAGATTTACTTTTCCAGACATTTCCCTCCTCTTTCTGTTTTTACTTTTGAAGTTCTTGGGTTAATCCCTGACCTAATGCCAAAATAATCCTAGGCTGATAAGAGAAATTATTTCTGGATTTGTGAGAAAGTTGTGCAGTAATTTTTGAGGAATCTTTTAGAAATAGCCTCATCATACTTCTGCTCTTTGGCACAGTGAACATAGAAGCTGTTTGTTTTCTCTACAGTAATCAGGGATACATGACTTTAATTTCAGTAATTTTAATGTAATCTTTTCAGTTAATATAAGAGAAGAAGACATTTTTCTGTTTCAGTCCCAGTATGAAAGTAGAGTTTTTCAATTTGTATATTCATTTGGATAATCTGGGACTCACTTCCTTTTGTAAAAATTTATCAATCTGCCCCAGTGCCTAAAATGAATATACATCCAGCCAAATAAATTTCTCTAAGGATATGGAAATGTCATGGATTTTGGCTAAGTAGGTTCAAAACATTTTAGTTAAATTGCTGTAATCTCTAAGCACCACCCTCAATTACAGGGCTAATCTAGATGATTTTTGTGGGAATTTTTCTTCATCTCTTATCCTTCCATTAAGCCAGTAGAAATCAGTAATTTCACGGTGAAGTGACTCAACAAAAATTGAACAGCATTAATCAGTGAGAGCAAATCCTCATTTGCATGAACATGTGTCCTGAAATAAAGAAAAATAGCATAAAGCTTCACTAGCCTGTTTCCATGAGATCAGGGGGTTACAGCACCCAGCCTTCTCACAGGAATAACTCTTCCTGGTGGCTTTTCATAGAGAGCTTTCTTCAAGAACCTGTCTAAGATGAGGCAAAGAGAAGAAGGCATTGACATGTAGCCATGAGCAGACCCCAAGGTATCGGGGTCCCTGATTCATGCATGGAAACTCAGAGTCACAAGTCACTGATTTCAGGATGCCTGATTCCAGTCTAAGTTAAAACAGGATTATTTAATGGGTACCTGTTGAAGAAAAGTTTCCATAAGAAATTAGAAAATCCAGATCTACTGAGGTATGTAACCTGCCATTTGACACCTTTCAGATCCTAGCTCCCAGAACATCACCTGTCAAAAGTCAGGCAGCTGAAGGAAGGCAGGCAGCAGAGACAGCACTAATCCAGTCATGGGAAGTCACATACCAGTGGAGAACTTTCTGCAGTGGCTTTTTATGACCACTTTCTCTTGAAGATGGTTCACATGCCCCACATGAAAAATAAATTGCATATGTTTCAGGTTTCAAAAACAATGGAAAGACCAAAAATTATTCTTGGTGCAATTTCTCCTACTGACTTCTGCAGTATTCTGGGATAATAGCCTGACTCCAGAGATAAGAGTCTGCTTACATTTGAACTTGTATTTGAAATCACTGTTGTATACACAGGATATGCAAAGAATAACAAGAAGATTACAAATAGAAATAATTTCAGTATTGTATCATATAAAGGGCCTTGGACACTGGTAAGACTTTGATTTCCTCTGTTGTAAACATGATTGCTGATGAGCTTCAGAGTACTTTGACCCAAGTGCTGAGAAGATGAACTCAGATTTGCATCTAGCTTCTGGTTTTGAAGGTGACAGTACATCCAGCTGTGTTTTCCCACCTCCTCTTTCTTGTTTAAAGGTGGAGCAACAGTATGCAGGCCGTAACAATTACCCCTTTTCCTGGCTGCAAGAGCAGGAACCTTTGGGATAAGGAGAGAGTAGAAGACTTCACGTGATAAACAGCTTAGCTCGACTCTGGGCCATTGATAATTTCTTTCATAGTCCTAAATTTCAATATTTAAACATTTGAGAAGGGTAAATTGATAAATTGTAATGACATGTAATGTGTCAGTGTACAGATTAGGTAATCTGACCTTTTTGATTAAACAAGAGAAGCTATAAACTCTGTATATATTTATTATTAGTATTATTATCATTCAAGTGAATGATTTAGATTTGTTCTGGGCTCCGCTTCTGTTTTCCAAAAAGTGCACATGTCTTTGGCAGGGAAGTGATGTGGTAGAGTTTAGCTTGTGTGTATCTAGAGGGTGGATTTCTTTTGTGCTTATAAAGTACAGGTGGGATGCAGAATTTTCATATATATTTCATATATTTTCATAAATCTGTCAGCCAGAGAGAGAGAGATGGAAACAGCCAAAAAAAAATTATGGATTTTTCACCCAAGGATTTGCTAGAGCTAACATAATGTTTTAAAAATACTAAAATGGTTTATTTGTGCTTTTCTGATCATAGGTTAGAAATGAATACTAGCAATAGCCAAACAGATAATGTCTAAAGTGAATGTATAATCAATAATATCTAAATAGATAATGTCTAAAGTGACACACTCCAGAAGAAGAGAGAGAGAATTGGTTTGGACTCTCAGAAGGTTGATGTGCAAGATTCCTGAGTTCCAAAACCCAGTGATGATGTCCACCCTGAAGGAATTCCATCCCTGGGGCTGTCTCCTATAACTTACCCAAGCTCTATCCTACAAGCAACATCACTTTTACCTCCACAGAGGTGGGCTTCTTGGGCTTATTTTAATTATGATATTTAACCAAAAGAGACTTAAACACTCTCTCAAAGGGAGACATTCCTACATTCCTCAGTTGGCCCTAAAATGGAAGAACTGGCAGGTTTTCACACCAAATTTTGCTTGCATCACATCCTAAATATGGCATATGTTGAGAAGTGAATAAAATCAAATAAACTACAGGAAAAAAAATCTTCCTATAATTAGAGGCAGACTGCAAAACAATTCCATCACACAAATAAAACATAAATGTTAAGTGAAAAAATATCATCAGGTTTATTTATTTAATTAAACCTATTTAATATATATCCTGTATATATATATGTATGTAAATAATAATTTATTTATTTAAACATATTATTTAATATATATCCTGTAACATCAAAACTACTGCACATATTTAAAAAGAAAACAATGAAAAGCTGATAAAAATATTAGTTATTAAATAACATAGTATGATGGCTTGATGGTGCTTTTTTAGTGCCAGAGATCTCTCTTTGATAGTTTGTCTCTCTGGTATTCATGCCTGTCTGATTTTGTTTTCAAGCTATACTTGTATTTCAGTTTTACCATGTGAAAATACAGACTTCTATGGAAATGCAACATATAGAAATGTTTCAGAAGGGTTGTTTTGATTTTTGTGACAAGTTTCAGGTAATATACTTCAGGTAATATTTTTTTTTAAATTTTATGCTTGATTTAGTATTTTCATTCTTCTCAACACTTAAATAAACCTTCACTTTATTTATCCCTTTACCCAAACATCCCTTGATGAAACTGGATTTTTGTGGTGTACAGTCTGCTGGGGGCAAAATCATTGCTCTTATGAAATCAACGATTACTCCAAATTTAAATTAAAATAATTATTTCTGAGGCTCTTAGGAGACAGTCTTGTCTTGTAATGAATTGAAATAATTTAAATTTTGATAATGAATTTCAGCCTCCATGCTGCCTTAAAATCAGTTTAATGTTCTTCTAATATTGATGTTTACTATTAAACATAATTTCTATCACTTCTTCCAGTGTGAAGTCAAAATAAACCAGACCAGATCCATTTATCATTTCGCTGCTGTTTTGAACTTTTGGCTTGCTGTGCTGAAGAAAAAAGGTACAGTTTTTTTAAAAACATGTAGTTTAATGTGATCTTTGATCTTTTCACTTCAAAAAGAGTTTTTTGTTTTTTTTTTTGCCTGGAACAGTCTTACACAGATGAGTTCTAAATCCTTGAAAACAGAAATTTATAGTGGAAAAGTTGTCACCACTTTAATTATGGTAACATAAATGCAGTGCTGCTTCTATAGTAAGTCACTTCCTAGAAATAAAAACAAGGAAAAGGTTCTGATGTAAAGTCTATCCTCACAGTACCTGATATCACATGTTCAATGTTCATCTAACTGTATTTCTAGAATATGATTTCTATAGTACTTTCCTTTTTTAGTTTTTTAGTTTTTTAGTTTTTAAGTTTTTTAGGTTTTTTTTTGTTTTTTTGGTTTGTTTTTTGTTTTTTGTTTTTTTGTTTTGAGAACGTTAATCTGTTGGTATATAAAAGATTGCATTTCTAGAAACTGGAAAAGAGCAAAGATGACATGTATCAAAAAGCTTCATTACATGATAAAAAATATGTTGGATGTTTACTCAGAAAAGGCAGTTAACTGGTTTACTTTTTTTGTTGTTGTTTTTGTTCTGAGCTTGCACTCTTTGTCAGCAGTCTGGATTCAGAGACTCTAAATTTAAAATTTTATTATCGATCTCCTGTAGGTCTTGGCTTCCTTCTGATTGCTCCTGGACTTATGCCAGCTCTTTGGGTTTTAAATGAATTTGGAGGATTGAAGTCATTTAAACATAATTTAAATGATCTCATATGGTAAACTTAGTAGACATTTAATAGAGTGTGTGTTTCTGTTTGGTGATACAAAAAGCATATATTGTAGCATATTAGTATGTATCTATTTGGCACAGGGAAAAAACATAAATCATGGAAGAGTACAAATTTCATGATGACAATCTTCCAGGAAATATCTAGAGAAAATTCTAAAGGAAAAATTGTCTGGTGATACAGCATGCTGTGCTGTAAGGTTTTCTGGACTTCAAAAGGCATACAAAAAAGCATAACAAATAAAAAATGCTTATGAAGTGGGAATAGATAACTTTGGTGCTACAAAGCACTATCGTAAAGCTGACACTGCAATCCAAAGATTTTGGCCTTGGCTGCAATATTTGTGAACCACTGAATTTTAGCTGTACACAACATTATGTATTTTACCCTTTTCATGGTTCAGAATGTGACAGAAGGATGTTTTAACGTGACTGAAGATAAACCAAAACAGAGAAGCAGCTGTAGCAGTCCCACTGAGGTATCAGTTAAGCAGCTGGGTGTAACACAGGAAAAAAGACTTCTTTTTTCTTTTTGTTGTTGTTATTGGGTTTTTTTTTGTTTGTTTGTTTTGACTTCTCCCAGACTGCTCTCTGTGAAGTCTTCTGTGCCATTCTCTTTCTGCATAATTGTGTCATAATCATCTTTTCTATTTCCAGCTCTGTTTTAAAACAAATTTCATCCTAACAGACTGCTGAACATTAAACCTTCCGTGGAAAGATGTGATTGCAGTAATCTTCAGAGAGAGCAGCCCTTCTCATTACTGATCCTGGGTGATGTTATGGGATCTGGCATTACTGCAAAACATGTTCATCTTATTTCAAGCATTGCTGGGTGCAGAAGAACTGTTAAGTGCATGTCAAAATTTAAGTGTTTTCATCACAATCATCTAATTTATGCTACATTTTCACTGGTCCTCATTTTCTCTTCCTTATGTTCTAACACACAGACCAGCCAAAAATAACAGTGTGAAAAATGCTATTACTAGTGGTCCTGGTCACAAACCAGCATAGGCAAAACATGGTGCTTTCCTATCATTCCATGCAAAGCAGCAAAACCTTACATCCTCTGCAGAATTCCTTCCTTCTCCCACGGCCCTGGAGACCTGAGTGATATCTCACATCTTGGGATCCTGACTCATTATTGCCTCTGACAATGTGCAGGGTACTGGATGCACAAACAAATTATAAATACCTTAGCATCCAGTGCTTTAATGTTTCTGCTGTTTTTGAGGTTGGAACTAGGCCTTGCTCAGGTACTTGGGTATTTTCCTCACTGGAGATAATAGGTACCCATAACTCAGAGAAATTGATGCACAATATTGAAGACTGGGCAGTTTATAGGCTTCAAGTAAATTACAAATTGAGCTGATGACTGTAGAGGAGCCAAATAAAATCTGAGTTCCTTTGCCTTTGCTAGGATTTAATCTTTAGCTAACTAACTCACCTTTTGCGCTTTTTTAATTTTTTCTTTTTCATTTTTTTATCCTTAATGAAGGTAGGACCTTGCATCTGACATACCAAAGAAAAAGAATATTTAATTCAGGATCCAGATTTTGCAATTTGGGTCCATCTGTGATAAGAACAGAGTGTCAACTCATGGAAATGCTTGTGTGAATTTTTTAATAAATTGCCAGTACCCATTTTGATACAAGGTAGAAAACTGTGCACAAATGCATCAAGGGGCTGCCAAATGGAAAAGAGATCCTTCCCTAGCAGATTCCAGGCCAGTCCAGTGCTCTCCAACTGTATTCCAATATTCCAAAATGTACAATAACAACTCCCCTCAGCAGCATTTGACTCCATCTCAGAGCTGCTGAAATGTTAATAATGGGGCATGGTCAAAAGCACTGAAGTCTCTTAAGGACAGGACACAGAACAGCAAACACTGAGAGAAGCATTTGTATTCAATCTGGTAACCTGATTAAAACCAGTTACCTCATTTTCAGAAAAAAAAGATCCTATACTAACAAATGCAAACATTTGTAGTAGGTTCAGTATATAAAGAAAACATAAAGCTTAAAAAAGTTTTTTTTTGTTGTTGTTTTTGGGGTGGTTTTTTTTTTTGTTTTTTTGTTGTTGGGGTTTTTTGTTTTCCTCACATAATTTTCACTGATTTGTCTGTTTTTTCCAAGAAATTAAGAAAAGTTCATTTTAGGTCAAAGTAGTTTGTATTTCATTATTTGATCATTTTTTGGCAACCAAACGATACAAACAGATATTCACATAGCTTTGGCTTGTAGTTCTGATGATGGCGGTTTTCCAAGTTGTATTTGGGAAACTAGACCATTTATTAGGAAGGGAAGTATATTTAAGATTTCACAATTCCTTCTTACTTATTTACCCTTGTATGCAGTTTTTCAGAATTGCAAGGAAGGAAAAAAAATTAATCTCTTTTTGATTTGAACACAAATTTGAACTCAACACACAATGTGAAGAATGAAAAATTCCTTTTCTGGGTAGAGTTTGAACACTCCTTTAGTAAATTTGGCGGACACACAGTAATAATCTATGTTAAGATACGCAAATAGTTTTCTATGGAAACTAGAAAAAGCTGGAAACTTTAAATCCCAGATGGAGTTCTTATTAAGGAAACATCGTACTTTTGAAAATCCTATTTCTCCATCTGCTTGTAATATCTTTTAAGCGTTTCGTTGTACAATTGCAGTGATGATTTATTTGGATCATATTCTTTATTGTTTATTGCATAACTCCACTCCTTCCTCAAAAGCGCAAGTGTTCACCTTATCAATCAGCAAGGACTTCATTCAATTTCCCCTTGCTCTGATCTGACTGGGGAAATGTGCTGCAGTTGTGGCATCCTGGTGAAAGCTCCATGAAGGGAGCTCCATGTGTGGTTTGAAACGCCCTTCTTCCTCAAACCTCTGCAGAGAGAGGTTCTGTGCCAGGGACCCTCTCTTGCCTTGTGGTCTGACTCATTCTGACTCACTGAGCTCGAGAAAGCAGTCAGTGTTACTCCTTTCTGGGAAAGTGCTAAGAAAAAAGCAATTCTGCTCCAAATAAATGCAAATAAGTCAGCTGCAAGTATCTGGGGAAAAGCAGTTAGAGAAGCGAGAAATTACTTCTTGTCACCTCGTATTCAACTGCAGTGCAATTTTGATAATTTTCTTATTTTTCTTTCATGATGGAGGGAATGAAGTTCATAGGTTGTGAATCCAAGCTCAGTACAGGAGTTGGGTAAATAATGGGTGGCATTTAGCTAAATTTGTTTTTCAAGCTGTTGTTCAGAGGTGCTTATCCAGTCATTTCAGTTCAAGAGCATGAACAGTTTCCCTGACTTTGGTACATTGTCCAAGTACATTGGCTTCAGGCTCGGGAGATTTACTGGGAGAAATGTTGCAGTTTCTCAAGTACCACTCTGACTTCTCACCTCATTTTCTTGCGTGCTCCTGAGAAGATACTACAAAAGCTAGAGGTTCACCCTGCAGTTATAAAAAAAGCTAAATCATTCTTTACTAGAAACTGCTTACACTAGAGAACAGCTTTAGTTGGCAACATTGCAGAGCTGTGATGATAAAATACCTGCACCTGCCCTGAGAGCAGTGATGGAGGAGCAGCAGGAGGGTGTCTGCTGCTGAGAAGCCCTCTGCTTTTCAGCTTCCATAGGGTGCACACAGGTGGTGCTGACTGCTCACTGGGGATTGCCACTTGGAGCTGGATCTCAAAACACTGTCGTTTTCCGGGTATAAAAGCAGTATTTCACATCAAACGATGTAAGTCCTGCAAGCTCTCATAGTAGCCAGACGGTGTCAGTCTTGTATTGGAGCTTTGTCATTAGTCTCCCCTGGTGCTCAATAGACTCTAATAAATTCTGCTGCTCACATATTTTTTCCACCTGTACTTGCCTAATAACAGCACACACACACACACACCCAAAAAAAAAAAAAAAAAAAAAAAAAGGAAATAAAGAAAAATGAGTGACTTGCTAAAATCTGCTCTAAGCTGGTCACAGAGACTCTCCTTGAATTGCAGTGAACTTTTGCAGATGAGTGCAAAATCTATATTTCCCTTAAATCTAAGAGCTCGTCTCTGAAAATTTATCTGATCTGTATGTCTTGATTATTTTGTCAGAATAAATGACTCCTGTAGAAATGCTTATCAGCAAGACCCACAGAAAAGAAAGAGTGCCTGCAAAGCTTTAAATGGACTAAACCCACTCAGAATTGGAAAAACCAACAGCAGTGAATGACAGGCCATTCTAAGTCAGGCACCATTACCACCACCACCAAAAAAAATCCCACCACCACCACCAAAAAATAATATGAAGGGCTGCAATTTGTCATTAAAATGGTAATTATTATATAATCCATTAGTTAATGCAAACATTATGGGCTCTTGGATCAGCTGTAAAACCAAGCTCTTGGCCACTCTTAACTTCCAGAAGTGCTTTGGCACTTTGGCCAGGAGCTAGGGTGTTAACATGAGTGCTCTGTCCAAATTCCATGTGGGTAACTATATTTTTTCTAGCTGACTTTTGCATGTAATTTAGTTAGATACATAATTATTCATTTCTTGTCTTAGACTGTAGTACAGAGCTGCTGTATTAAGAGCTGCTGCTGCCTTGCCAGAGGTTTTAATAACCCAGGGACCAGTGAAGGGATTCCTGTTAGTACCAGAGCAGGGATTTCTGTGGTGGTCAGTGTTTTGGGAGTTTGCAGTGAAAACACTCTATAAACAAATATTCATAACCAAGGTTCTGTTTCAAATATCACAGATACTGTGAAACTCTTGGCATTTGCTAGTGATGCTGAAATCCTGGAACTGCTGGCAATACGAAGGAAATTGGTAAGCATCCCTGCTGAGGCCTGAGTGAATGAGAAGAAAATTGGTAAGAGGGCTCAAGAAATATATGTTGTGTGTCTTTTTCTTAGTTGCATTTAAACTAATTGTTTTCAAAACTGTTTATCAATCTATGAAAGTCTGTAGACTGCATCAAATCTGAGCACATTCTTTCTCTAGAGGCAGATTTTACAGGGTCCCTTGGCCATTCTCCCATGAGATTGGGCAGAGGCTTTTGTTGTGACTGCATTGTAATTTTTTGGACAGGATGTTTTGGAAGGTGTCTTTAGGAAATTTGCTCCATTTTGTCTGGAAAGTTACTCCATCATTGGATCCTCTGGAACAGGAATATTTTACTGTCCATCTTTTATGTGCATCTTAAATATTTTGACTGTTTTATGGAAAGTCAGTCACACTGCTAGGCAAAGCTCCTCTGAGCATAATAATTTTGTGGGGCAGTCTGGTCTTCAGTGCAGTGATTGGATAGAGGAGAAGCTGCCCATGACAGGTAACAGAGGGTGACACAGGCCAGTGCTGCTGCTGCTGCTGAGTCCTGCAGTCTCTCCGGCTCTTCTGAAGGGCCACGAGCACACCGGTAAAAGGACTGCAGCTGCAGTGAGCCTTGCTGTCTCTCCTGTGACAGCCCAGCCTCTGGAGTGTGTTTGGCTGGCCCATTCAGGATTCTACCAAAAAGTACCTGGCCTTTTTTCCAGGGACAGAGTGATCCTGGAACTGCTCTCCTTCTGTGACATCAAGGATGGGAATACTCTGCTGCGGAGGGGCAGAGAGTTAAGCTGGGTGGACGTGACTTGTCCAGAGCTGATTATGCCTAAATTTTGGGAGCAAAAAGAGAACTGGCATTGAAACCAAGCTGTGAACATCAAATTCTTGTGGCTGTGTCCCGTGTCTCAGGATTGTACTCGTTTCTGTTCACAAGAAGCTATTTCAGTCCTTGGAAACCAAGACAAGTGGGGCAGAGGAAGACACTGCAAAATTTTTTCCTGGCTCATGGATTACATGAGTCTGTTCTGCCTGACATAGCTAGCCATATGAGAGACTACAGCATCTGGCTGGTTTCTGCAGGAAAGCTGAGATCTGTCAGCTCTGTCTAACACCCAGGGATTTTGGGGCCATTTTGTGACTGAGCAGGACATTCTGCTGTGTTCTCACAGCTTGAATTCACAAAGACAGACAACCCCTCTGAAACCTTGCAGTTGCTTTCCTCCTCTTGCTGAAGAGAGTCTCTTCACCAGTCTGGATTTAGTCTTCTCATTTTATGGCCCTGGAAAAATGGTGACATCTCACTTCACAGGCTGATATCAGTGGGGACTTCCAGTCACTGACAATTCATAGACACATTCAAGTTTGTGTGCAGCATGGGAACCAGAGACATAGCTGTTGGTTTCCAGTTCTCCCTGTTCCGTCTTGCCTCTGTGAAGTAGGTTGGACTTTTCCAGTAGCAGTGACCTCCATTCCCCCCATCTCTCTATCCTAAAAACATTACACCAGGCTTGGCATTCTAATATTTAGTCTTCTGTCCCACTAAAAGTATAATGAAACAAGCAGTGAAAGCTGGTACTGTGTTGTACATAGAAAAAAAAAAAAAAAGTGATACTTTATGAATTTGGTGATGCAAAGTGTCACTTCCAGTGGGTAGCTCTCAGTTCATCATGCTTGTTGCCATGCTGAATCTGGGAAACACTGGCTCCCATACAAATGGGTTTTATGTGTTTTTTACCTGTTATAAACACAGCTAGTTTCCAAGTGGAAACAAATACAAAGAAAACCTGTTATACAGAATGAAAACTTGATGATTCTTATTTTCTCTTTTGCTCTGCTAGAGTTTGATTTTTTTAAATTTTTTATTTTTTTTAAAATTTGTTCTCCCAGGAATGCAACTCTGAGAGTTATAATCTAGTAGTACCCCATATGTGTTTCTAGTCACTGTGTAAGAGTCCTAAGAAACCTTTCTGTTTCTGGATTACCTTTTTCACTAGTTTATAAGACTAAGAAAAGTGTCTTCCCAAGTTCATAGTCCTGAAACCATGATGTATTTAAGCAAAGGAGTATATTCTGCTTCTGCCTTATTGTGATGCAGCTCCACAGGACCTCCAGTTTATCTGGATCCACATAGGCATAAATCAGAATTTGGCCACTAAAAATGAAGATGTTTTATACACTGGCACTAGTGATTCCCTGTACTTAGAGATTCAGCTGGCTCTCTTCCAACTTAATCTCCTTTTTAGTACTTTATTCTATATTCTGGTGAATTTAGAATAAATATTCTATATTTGGTACTTTTTATTCTATATATCTGGCAATATGGCTTGACATCACAAGTTGCCTTACCTTGCAATGCAGGATATAGAGGGACAGAAAACACTGAATGTTAGCTAGTGCTAACAGTAAAATTCCCACCCCCACCCTGCAGGTGCCTGAATCAGTGAACATAAGACATTTTCCAATTAAAAAGGCCCTCTACGCCCTTGTAATTGACAGTGCTGTAGGAAAAGGAAATTAGCAAATTGAAAACAAGGGCCCTTCCCTGATTAAGCTCCCCCTTATCACAGGATATTCCACACTTAGGCCTTGTTATATCCCAGCTCACTTTTGTCTTTCACAAGTCAGAATGAGCTTATCTGTGATTTTTTCATGTTTACTCAAGCTCTCAGCTTGATAGCAATGCACAACTAATACTTGGATGGTACCACATTCCAGAAGATTTGTAAAGTAAATGACAGAGAAAGTGAGAGAGAGAATTTTATTTCTATGAAGTTATTTCTGGAGTTTTCTTTTCCACAACCACTGCTATAAAATCTGCAGGCAGCACCTTCAGCCACATTTGGAGCCCTCTGTGCTCTGCTGGCAACGCAGAGGGTGCCAGAGGCTGCCATGAGCAGCTACTGGGGATTTTTTGTAGCTACACTTTGCCATTTGGCTGCATCCTTTTGTGGACAGAGGAAGATTTGCCTTTATGTTCTGGGGCAGTTTCTATAAGGACCATGGTTCAGCACGGGTTAAGCAGCCCTGAGATGCATCCAGATCACACTGGGCATGGAATCAGTACAGAACAACCCCTTGAACTAGCAAGCTGCAGGAAGTTTCCTCTCCCTTGCTACTGCATGGCTGCTTTGAGTACTTTTTGGACACAGCCAAGGAAAGAGCCTCGTATCTTCTGTTACAACACTTGGAAGTACTTCCCAGAAAACGTAATTTTTCAGTCTAATGACCTTAAATGACTGTTGTTTGGTTTATTTTTCTGTTTTTAAAGTAAGAAATCTAACTGGAATTGATGGTTTCTTTGGGAAAAAAGATACCTCATATGTTCTCATGTTTTTATAAATCCTTTTGTTGCATGTAATTTTTAGAGCCTTGGAATTACCAGGAATCTCCAGGAAAACCAGACCTTTACAAAGATATAGTGAACAATATAGCATTTTAATTCTAAATCAATGGACATGTTTTTATTATTAATTTCTTTTATTATTTTTGGAAGACAAGGTAATGGATGTGTTTTGCTTGGTACTTACATAAAAAGCAAGAAAAATATCCTTGCTTTTATTAAGTATTTCCTTGTGATAATGGTGCAAGTTTTTTTAATGTGGGTTTTTTTAAAGTTGTTTCTTGGTATCTCCCTTATGGAGAGATAAGAAAGGTTTTCCCACCTTTTAGAGATGGTTGAGCAATGAAAACATTAACCAATAAGCTCACTTTTATTTTTGTGAGACCTGAAAAGGGTAGAAGAAATATCATACTCCTTGCCAAGTGATCACACTGCCGCTTATCACAGTCTTGCTGGTGAAGTCAGCAGAGGAAAATTTTGCAGAAGAAACTTCCTTTCCCACTCACAAGATGGGACTTGTGTGCAGTGTAGAGTGTCTTCACACAGCAATCCTGGGGTTCTTAGCTTGTTGACCAAGTTCCCCTGGCCTGTCCTCTTGCAATGCTTCCTGCTCACTAGGCACAAATTCTCCAACACAATGTCTAAGGACAGTAAGCTCTGGTGTGCTCTCTGGGTGCCTTGGAGCTCGTCAGCTGGTGTATCCACTGATCCCACCTCCAGGGACCTGCACCAGGTAAGGCTTGTCCCAGGCAGAGTGTGTCACCTGCCCTCTGTCACATTTGTCCTCTCATGGTGACCTCAGAGCACTGTCCCTAGGAATTCCTCAGAGTTTTGTGTAGTCTGCACCCATATGAATGATGTGGTTCTCCAAGAATGATGCACTTCTATTGCAAGAACACATGGCTATTTCATTTTCAGTACAGCACCTTCCTTACAAACATATCAGCATCCCTTGCTGTTTGGGTGAAAGGGGAAGGCAGACATGAAGGAAGTCCCACCAATTCCTGTCTGCAAGTACAAAATTCCAGAATTTAAGTCTCTCGCTCCAGTCCATGAGGGGATAGTTATTGCTATTTTGTTGTAATGGGCCATGTCCTCTCTCCGGCACACAGAGATGATGCCTGATATCACATCCAAAGATCATCTGTAGGGGAGGACTAGTATGGAATGTTGCAAATTTCTGTGAGAAGACAAATACAAAGGACTTGCTTATGACAAATTGTTGGACTACAGAGCTGTGGGATTCAGGCTAGATTGCAGAAAGCAGTGTCAAACCAAAGACAGATGCACTATCACTGCAGAGCTCCTGACAAACAACAAAAAAAAGTCTGAAACTAACAGCCTACTGTTTGTCATCCATGTGTCTGCAGTCACAACTACCTTTCAATTTCATAGCTGGAAGAGTGGATCACATGCCTCATGGAGAAGTAGTGTAAAATTGGATGGAATAATGCAAAGTGTGTGAAAGGGCAGGAGAGTATGATTACTTACAAGAAGTGACTAGCAATTCTGCATTAGTGAGGAAACAGGTTTGCTCTAGTAACCAGTCTGGCTTGCAGGAATGCTGAGTTCCCAATGATCCCTGTGACCATCCTACCTCTCTATCTTCCTAAAGAACATCAAGAAATTCATTAGGCCAGATAAGCAAAAGGAGCTAAAGGAGCTCACAAACAGGTGCTTGGCCTCCTGAATAAATAATTTAACTCATATTTAGGGATTAAACTGCTGTGAAGAGAATTCTAAACCCACTCATATATTAAGTGCACTTCTACTCACCACTAACCAACAGAGAATGCTGGGATGGATGGGAGCATGTCTAAATCTAGAACTTTATTCTGCTTTTCTAGAAGTACAAACAAAATTGCTCTGGAAACGAATACTTCTCTTTCTGCATATGTATAGAAGAGGAAGCACAGTAAGAATTTTTGCATCATTCTATTAATTACAACATAGAATAAGGGAGTTGAAGATTTAGTTTTACAGTGGTGGTTTGAACTTCTTCTCCAGCTAGAAGCCTTTCTGTAACTTTCTGCCTGCAGTATTAGGAAATGCTTTTCAATGAACCCTGTGCTGCATTTCCATTATTTGTTTGGTATGAGAAAACTTAATGGTGGGATAGATGTTTCTAAAATTCCTCCCTCCTTTGGGAGTGGACATAAAACTCCTCCTATATCCATCTGAGCAACATGGTATTCAGTGTCCCCTGAGACTTAGAGTGTAGTAGATTTTCCCTGTCTCACAGTCTCTGAGAGAACAGGGTCCTGCTGCCTTCATGTATGGACCATCATTTACCAATTCTTCACTGAGAAAACTGCAGCAGAGGTTACAATGACAAGCCACATAGCAAGAAGAGTTTTATATCAGTGATAGGGACCCCACTGTCCTCACTTCAGCATACTTTAGCAGGGCTTGTGACTGGTTCTTTCATTAGAAGCATTTGCATGGTTTCTGTAACTGTTTGGCTACTGTGTCATGTTTTTCATACTCATTGGTAAAGTTTAATAATAGTATGCTTCAGTAGAGGGCACAGAAAATCTGATGACTGAAGTTCTTACTTGAGCAAATTTTAGCTTTCAATAAAGAATTGTCTTTTAGGGCTCTGACACATTTATAAATACTTCTCTCCCTTTCAAAGGGAGGGTGATATTATTACCTAGGAAAATTGTAGTGGGGGAGAAAATGCTATGCAACTAAAAAATGAGATTGAATATACTCTCTAGGAAAATTCATGTTTCTGTGTTGCAATTAGCAAAAAAATCCAGGTATATTTTCAGCAGGGGGATATATTTTCAACATAGTCCCTGTGATTCTCAAATTAGCAACCATGGGATCATTACAATTTGGAAGAAGTCAGCTTGCTACTCTTCACATTGATGATGAAACTTCTGCTTTCAAACCAAATAGTCTGTTCTAATGTATGTCTATATGTCCTTGATATACCAGAAGGCAGCCACAATAGCCAGAACAGTCAGGAAACAGCAGTGCTCTCAAAACCTATGTGAACAAAGGTATGAAACCTGAGTACAGATAAGAGCAAAGAGGTGAATAAAGCAGGAAAAAGAAAAAAAAAGAAGAATGAAGGAACACAGAAATAAAATCTCTTTTTAGAAAGATTAGTTGGTGTAAATTTAGTGCAGGTTTCAGTGCAAAACATGGGGACTATACTGGAGGCTGACAAATATTATAAATTATGAATCAGAGTATTTAAGACACCTTTTGTGATTCTTTCCATTAGTACCAAGATGATACTAAAATGAAGTTCCTCTGAAATAGAGGTTGGAGGGACTGGTAAACTAACATACTTTAAAAAAGAATATTATTTAACTAAAAGAATATTTTACAACTGGAAACTCTTTATAAGCATTTCCACTTCTTGATTCCCTGTTGTCAATCTCAACTGAACCAATTCACATTTTAAAATACACAAACAAAAACTTATTTTAAATTATTCAAACAATAGTTTTGTCATTTAAGATAATGTAACAAAAAGTGATTTCAAGTTTTTGGCAGAAGGCCAGAAAGAATTTTTTAAGTTTTACACACAAATTTTCAAGAATTATCTGACATTCATAAATATAAGTGGAAATTTAACTCTTTTGTGGAAAATTATGTTATGTGTTATTTTAAAATATGCCAAAGGTTGTTGTAGAGAATTTTAGGACTTTTTAGTAATTTTATCAATTACAATTAGCACCCCCCAAAATAAAAAATCAAAATAAAATAAGGAATGGAACCATATTGGAGTCTGTTTTCAGTTACAAAAAAAAAATTGTTCACAGATTGGTTCAGAAAGCCCTTTAGAAAAACATGAGCAATGCTTTTCAATAGTTACTGAGTTTGCAGTTTCAGTAGGTACTGAGGGTTTTGATTCAGATCTGAAATTTGTGATGCAAAATCAGCTTTGCCATAAATTCAAATATATCAAGGTTCAAAAAGGTTTAGCGCTTAATCCAAATATCCGAACAAAGATCCATCTTTAGGTTTGAGAGACCTCCTAATATCCATTTGACATCACACAGTACTGTCAATTAAAAGTGATTTAATGAAATGCACTAATATAAATGGTAAACTTTACAAACTAATGTAAAATCAGCATAATGACAAAAGAATTGGGAGCTTTTTTACATGAATATTTAAATAATTCATTTTATTCTTCCATTTTTGACATCCCAGCCCAGCTCAGAAAAGTGTGGGCCAAGAAGACAGCTACACTCGGTAGGCAGCCAATTAAAACAGACTGTCATAAAAGAGCAGGATGATTTTTCAGGACAGGCATCGTTATTTTGTGAGCACCAATATAACTTCCTAAATGTCTCACAGATGCAGTCTGAAAGAAGTTGCATCCCCCTCCCAGTAAAAATATCTTAGCCACCTCAAAAGAAGAGACCATCTGGAGGCTTACTCACTTCGGGGGATGCTGAGTTAATTGAGTGAAAGTCCAAATAACTCTTTAGGAGAGACATGCTGAGGAATGGCAGAAGGCTCTAAAGTAATGTAATTCCAAAAGAATTTGCTTCAGTATTGCTATTACTTAATCAGTTGTGTTATCACCATACTTGGGAGGCCTAGGCATAAATGGGGGTTTGTTTTGAAGGACTGCAAAAAAGGAATTTACTGAGCACAGTTATATGTATTTACAAGAGAAATTCAGACAAAATCCACTAGTGTTTCAATAATAAAATCCAACAAAATCAAACAAAAGGAATGCGCTCATTCTTTTGTCCAAAGAAGTGACTCCATCTGCCCAGAGGAGTATCTAAGCTGTGATTGGAAGGTGCAGCACACGTATTCACCCAAGATATTTGGGAGAAGTATAGGAACACCAGCTCTCTGGTTCCAAGCCTTCCTGGCTGCCTTTTTTCTGAGTTTTCTGGTTGCTGGTGGGAACTGCTCTGCCTCTTTAGACCTGTGTGCCTGTTCAGAGCTGTCAGCTGTCTGATCAGTTTCCAGAGTCTTTTAGTTTAAAGTGGTGATACTGTGTTGAAGAGGTGCTGAGGCCTTTCAGTTAAGAAGTCTCCAGTGTCATTTAGACAATCTAGAGATCACTCCTCAGGCTGCTGTCTCCAGTCTGGAAGCTCATCAAGCCTGAGCATTGTAGTGTATTTGCAATCTCTGTGCCAAGAACTGACAGGTTGAAAGACAGAAGACTTTCTTGAGAAGAAATTCTTACTGACTGCTAGCGCAAGATCTGTAGTTTGGCATTTTCTTCTTTGTCCCCTTCTAATGATACCTTGGTTTTTTATGTAATATGAAAATATTAAGTTTTGCCATGTCACATACATTACTCTCTTTTCTAGCCTGAGACTCCTCTTTGATTCTTTCTTTGACTAACAATTCTTCTTTCATTGGTTTTTCCATGGATAAGTTGAATTGATCCTGTTTCAGTGACTGGAAATTTTCATGCCCTGGACCTTAGCCTTATCCTTTAACCCCTTCCTTTTCCCATTGCTATCATGGAATTACTTATCTACATCTATTTACTCTAATGGGTCTGGGATTGTTAAAAATGGGGCAGACTGGGTTCTTTCCAGTTAATATAAAATTTATACCAAAATATAGGGGATCTAGGAATCTAAATATATTTGAGGATCTATGTCTTATTGCTTTTGGGTGTTAGGTTTCTGGCTTAAGAAAATGATCTTAAAACTATACTGTGATGACAAATTGTTTTTGGTTTTCTTTAAGAATCTGTTTCTTCCTGCAGATATTGCAATAACCTAGAAGTTAGCAAGAATGGGTCTTGAGAGAGAAGCTCAGTTCTCTGCTGCCTTAGAACACTGAAACCAAGGACAGTCATCAGCTCCTAATGGTTACTGGAAGTGGGACTCTCTTCCTTCTCACATAAGGTTGCATCAAATAAAACCAAGAGTATTCCCCCTACAGAAAAATGACTGTAAAATTGATAGAGCAGTTAGAACTTCCAAATGTAGGAAGAGAGTGGAAGTGGCCCTAAGAGCTGAAACCCCTCTGTTAATGCATTGTTTTTTGCAGTAAAATGCAGAGCCAAATTTGCTCTAGACTTTCAGGTTTTGCAGCCTTCCAGTCTTTCCAAGATTGACAGAATTTCTTCTTAACTTTTTTGGCCCATTCAAAAAGTAAAGCTGCTCAATTCCAGACATACATAACCCATGGTACCTCTTGTCTTTTCCTTTCCTACTTTTCAGAAAGCTAATTTTTTAAACACTTGAATGCTTTCAAGCAAAAATGGTGATGTCTCCTGTGTCCTGTACACTGCCAAGTACATAGACAGTATGGTGGGAAACAGGCAGAATTTACTGTTCATCTCAGAGAAAATCAAAGTACAGTTTACCTGAGGTCTACATATAACCCAGCCTGGGGAAACTGGAAGTCCTGCCGTGTCCATGTGTTTTGCTGAGGGGATGCAGCCCTGGCTTGCTGTCCAGGCTTGAAGCACAATCTGGAGCACAATAAGCACTCCTTCCAAAGAAAACCTGAGTGCACAGGTGGGAGACTGTACAGCAAGGTCCTTCCTGATCACCTGATGACCAAAAACAAGGAAAGACTATCCTTCCACCTAAACTCAAACTTTTATTTTAGTGATGGCTAGTGAAGCTGAAGAGCTGTGGCACCCTTCATGATGTCCTTTCAGGAGTTTAGGGTAGCTGAAATTTGGAGGACAGGTATTTTTATTCTTTGAGCTCACACAGAATAAGTAAAATCTCTAACACTGGAGAATCACTTATAGAATGGGAAGGAAAGAAGAAGACATCAAAAAACCCAAGCAAATTCAAATGGTTGAGCAAGAACAGCTAGAAATTGTAAGAGACATAGGGACTTAGAGAGGCCAAATTGAAATTAGGGAATGAGAGCAGTGAGAGTGAGAACACATCAAAGTGGAAAACTGATACACAGAGGAGCAGGTGGGAAAGGAGGAAGAAGAAAAGGGGATGGAGTATCTTGCAGAGGAGGAGAAAGGAAAGACAGGAAGAAGCAGGAATGTGACAAAGAGGGATAATAAGGGAGCTGGTACATCAGAAGAGAAGAGGGAAATGGAGGAAGAAGGGAAAGAAAAGAAAGAAAGAAAAGAAAGAAAAGAAAGAAAAGAAAGAAAAGAAAGAAAAGAAAGAAAAGAAAGAAAAGAAAG